>NW_024884767.1:8047409-8083935 GCF_019232065.1 Centrocercus urophasianus | reverse complement strand
TGCACCACGAGCCGCGCACGGCCTCTACATTATTATGCGGGTGGCTTCTTTTTAATTAAAACGTGACACTTCCCCTGGGACACGCTTCTCCAGCAGCCCTGCCAGCTCCAATAGGGATGAAATGCGGGGCATGACAGGAGAAGTGCTCCATGGGAGTCCCTGCCGCCCACATTCCAACCCTGTTGGAATCAAGTAGGCAGCGTCCCACGAGGGACTTCATCTGCCTTCTTTGCCTCAGTCTTTACCAGCAAGACTGACCATCAAGAACCCTCAGTCCCAGAGGCCAGTCTGAAGGGCCATAGTGAGGAAGAGGATCTGGTTAAGGAACACTTGAGCAAACCAGACCGTGGGCTCTGATGGGATGCACTTACAAGTGCTCAAGGAGCTGCAGGATGTGACTGCAAGGCCATGCTAGATAACATTTGTTCACTGCAGCACCTGGAACTAGTGTCCAAAGAACAGAGGAAAGCAAATGTCATTGCCATCTTGAGGAAGGAGGACCTGGGGAACTTCAGATTGTTCAGCCTCAGCTTGGTGCCTAGAAAGGTGATGCAGGACCTAATCTGGAAACCATTTCCCAACACAAAAAGGACAAGAAAATCAGCAAAGTAGTCAACATAGATTCCCTGAGGGGAAATAATGCCTGACAGGCGTGGTAAGCTTCTACAGTGACACAATCAGCCTGACGGTCTGATGGTGGGCCAAGGGGAGAGAAGTGAATATTGTTTTCTTGGTCTTCTGAAAGGCTTTGACACTACCTTGCACAAGATCTTCCTATAGGAGCTGCTGGAGGGATGAGCTAGATAAGCAGACAGCAAGCAGACTGAAAACTTACAGAACGGCTGGATCCAGAGGATAGCAGTCAGCAGCACAAAGACTAGCTATGGAGGCTGCTAAGAGGCAGCATTGACCACAGGGGGTCAATACTGGGTCCAGTCCTGTTGAACATCTTCATTAATAATTTGGATGAATGTATAGAGTGAATTCAGTAAATGTGAAGATGACACAAAACAGGAAGATGAGCCCAATGTACTAGTGAGCCATGCTGCCATCCAGAGGGATGTCATCAGACTGGAGAAATGTGCTGGCAAGTATCTCATGGAGTTCAGCAATGGGCCACCCAGCTGGAAAGCAGCTCTGCAGGAAAGGGTCTGGGTGTTCCTAGTGGACACCAAGTTGAACACGAGCCAGAAACATGCCTTTGATGCAAAGAAGACTAATGGCATTTTTTGCTACATTAGGCAAAGCAAGATCAGTAGGTAGAGAGGCAATCATTTTCCTGAGTGCTTTGTAACCAAAGTTGCTTGGACACAGGTCTGGGCAGCCTGCTCTGGGTACCCCTGCCATCATCTCAAACTTTCTGCGAGTTTGCTATTGCTGTTTGCTCAATTCCCATTCACTTCGGGAAAAATTCCAAGAGCCAATACAAAAATAAAAAATACTTTCCATCCATCCTTTTCATCAGTCGTTATTGCTCTGCTGCATTTATTTTGACAGTTTAAAAACTGAAATGAAAACAGGATCTTTTACCACCATCAAGTTTAGAACAAATTGCTACAGAGCGTGTTGGCAGTGATAGTGATACAGCTCTAACTCCTCCATCCTGCAGGGATGCAACAAGGGAGGCTAAAGCCCACTTGGAGTTGAAGCTGGCAAAGGAAATAAGGGATAATAAGATGGTTTTTTTTTTTAAGTATGTCAACATTAAGAGGAAGACTAGTGACAGTGTGGGTCCCCTCCTGAATAAGGGAGGGGGTAACAGGTAACAGCGGATGCTGAGACAGCGGAGGTGTTGAGCACCTTCTTTGCTTTGGCCATTACTTCTAAGACTGTCCCTCGGTACTCCTGGAGCCTTCAGGGAAGAGAGACAATCTGGGAAATGGAGAGCTTCCTTCTGGTTGAGGAGGGAGTGGTCCAGGAGCATCTAGGTGGGATCAGTGTGCACACATCCATGGCTCCTGATGGGGTGCATGCATGCGTGTTGAGGGAGGGGGCAGAAGTGATTGCTGGACTGCTCTCTGTCATCTTTGACAGGTCTTGGAGAACAGGAGAGGTGTCTGAAGACTGGAGCATAGCCAATGTCACTCTGGTCTTCAAAAAGGGCAAGAAAAAGGATGTGGGAAACTACAGGCCAGTCAGTCTCACCTCTGTCCCTGGAAAGGTGATGGAACAGCTTGTTCTGGATGCCGTCTCTGAGCAGTTGGAAGAGAAGAAGGCTATCAGGAGTAGTCAGCATGGATTCATCAAGGGGAGATGGTGCTCGACCATCTCTGCAGCCTTCTCTGCTGACATCAGTGGCTGGATAGATGGAGGGAAAACAGTGGATGTCATCTATCTTGACTTTAGCAAGGCTTTTGATACTGTCTCCCACAGCATCCTGATACTGAAGCAGAGAAAATGTGGGACAGATGAGTGGATAATGAGGTGGGTTGAGAACTGGCTGGCTGGCCAAACTCAGAGGGTGGTGATCAGTGGTGCAGAGTCTGGTTGGAGACCTGTGACTAGCAGTGCTCCGCAGGGTTCAGTGCTGGACCTGGTCTTGTGCAAAATCCTCATTGACGACCTTTGCGAGAGGATATTGTGCACCCTCAGCAAGTATGCCCACGATACAAAGCTGGGAGAAGTGGCCTGTGGGCCACAGAAGGCTGTACTATCATTCAGCAGGAGCTGGAGAGGCTGGAGAGCTGGGCAGTGAGAAACCAGATGAGGTTTAACAAGAGCAAGTGTAGAGTCTACAGAGATGCGAGATACAGCAGTTTCTCAGCAGATTCATACACACTGTCTTAAAGCAGTGCTCATATCCAGAACACAAATTCTCACATGTGACAGGTGACAGGTAAGGGCAAAAATAACATTTTTAAAGCGAAATTGCTTTAATAGATGTCATCTCATCACCAGCAGAACAGCTCTGAGCAAGGGAAGCCATATGTATTTAAATAATGGCTTGTCCTCAACTTACCAAAAAAAATGTCTGCCTTATTGATGTAGGTGGAATAACTCCCCAAAATTGTTTCATTTAGCCCTGGGAGACCACTTACTCTCTGCATGTGTGATGCTCACTGATTGGAAACACAGGTCCTTATATCTGCTGGCAGGGAAGGCATGCTGCTCCTAGCAAGTGAGCTGCTAAGGGCACAGGTGGGCTCAGACATGGACTGCGGAAAGGCCCATAGCTCAGCCTCAGCAAGGATGCAGTGTGAAAAACTCTCCCCACAGACTGAGGGGGCTCTGGCTGCAACTGTTCCAATGTACTGCATTGTGGGAGGAGCCCAGAGAAGTGGAGTTTGGAGAGGTATGTGCAGGAAAACCTAAGTCAGAGATAAGGATGCAGCAAAGCATTCTTAAAAGCAGGGCTCACTCCAGCAGCAAAGTTAGGATGTTGTATTCTGCTCCTTCTGCATAGGTAAGAGGGAAATAATTTGGTGCCTTTTGTTTCCCTCCAGACCCAGCAACATAACACCAGCTCTGCGGTTGAGGAAGGGACAGACAGTGTACTGTTGTTCTAGCAAATTTCTCAGTTCCTGGTCTTTAGATCTTCCAGGTTTTAGCTCACTAGAAGGCAGGTGAAAGGAACTGAAATTAGAAATTACTTATGCAAAACAAACGGTAGTGTAGCAGTTGAATTTAAAGGAACACGATATAGACATCAAACAAATAATATCATGTGATATAAATTATATAAAAATTACAGAAGGGAATAGTTTTATTGAACACTTGAAAGCCAGAAGATGCTAAAATACCACAGATGGGTAGTCAGGCATTGCACAAACTTCTGATGCAGCCTCATTTTGTCACTGTTTCTACGTGGTCTAGCCTGGTTCTACATCTTACAGTCAGTCTGAAGTACTGTACAATAAATCAAACACATAAAAAGCCTGCCTTACTTCCACAGCTTCCTGCTGAAGACCAAGTCCTCTGGTTCCTCTTCCCTCTTTGATCTGTGTTAGGCTGAAAGTCTTAACAGAATACTTACACCCTTTCAAAGAAATCAAAGGCCCTTGAAGGATTGTTTTCACTGCTTTTCCACTTCTTCTCGAAATTTCCTCCAGGACAAGAATAGCCACTCTGTGTTGTATTTGCACATCAGATCAGCAAAGCTGGATAAACTCCAGGGTCTCCACATTCTGCTGAGCAGCCTACAAGCTTCCCCAGGGTTTCCTGGGCTGCAGTCAGGCTGTGCTTTTGCCTCCAGCAATGTGGGCTGGCCCGCAGTACTGCCAGGTGGTTTACTTCTGCACCATCCTTCGCCCCTGTGCCAGGTCTAAAATCACAACTGTTCTTCTGTTCTTCCAGGAGATCCCTGCTCCCACTCACATCAGCTGTGCTAGCCTGAAAAAAAAACATACCCTGCAAGATGTTGGTACACTGTGCAAGAAGTAGACCCCATTTACTGCAGCTTCTCCCAGGTAAAAGAGTGCAGGATTTCTAAGAGAATCTGTCTTTCAGCAGATACTTACTTTTCTTTTCAGTAAGTCAGGTACCTGTTTTAAAATATTTGGTTTAAGTGTAGGAACATTGATTCTTGGAGGCTTTGTAAAGTAAAATGCTAAGTAAAGCAGTAAAAAGGAAATGTGTCAAAGTTTCTTTCTTGATTGTATGATGTGTTGTCTTTCACTTGACTTCTCTTTCCTACAAACTTCAAATGAAAAGAATTATTTGCACTGAGAATACACAGTAGACCTGCTGCTGACTACTGTTCTGCATCTAGAGGCACGCTGGTGTGGACTTCCTGCAGCAGTCTTGACTGTCAGTCAGACCCAACTCCAAGACTGGCTCCATGCAAATCAACTGAAACCTCCCACAGAACAAAGTTCTGCCCATTGTGAGTGGGAAAAACTGGTCTTGGTTAACTTTGTCTTTTTCTCATCCTATTCTACAACAGCAGTCCCCAGATGGCACTGTTTGGCCATTTTATATGAGTCTTGTTTCTTTTTTTTTTTTTTTTTTCTTTCTAAGTTTATAGGCAGCATACAATCTGCTGTGTTCTTTCATATATAAGGAAGAGCTGCTTCCTAGGAACTAGGCCTTGTTGACTGACCTGATAATTTCTTGATGCTTTTGGAATCTCAGGACAGAAATGGTTCCATTCCATTTCAATATCAATGTTTACCTATGTTCTGCCCTCCTCAAACCTCCTTTTCCCATAACAAAAAATCCCCTCTCTCGCACTGAATGCTCCTCAGTTTTTGCAGGCAACAAGAAGCTAATAGCAAGAAGTAACTGTATCTGTACTAGTGGTATATTCTGGAGCATAATGCAGCCTGATATCTTTCTTCGTAATGTAATTTTCATACTTTTTTCCCTCATCTAGTAAGGGAAGTGGTGAAGTTTGAATTGAAAGTCATGTTAAAGCAAAAAATGAGGAAGATATTAATTGGTTTAGATTCTAAAGAATACCTGCTTCTAGAGCAGAGAAGGAAGAGGTGATGGGCACTGACTGTGATAGCATATTCAGTTGCCTTCTTATTAGTTATTTTAGCACAAGAATTAGAACTGGATTACTTGAAAAGATGAGAGTGATGATACAGCCTGAGTTTCAGTAACAAAGTGGCAAGATTATGCCCTTGAGAACCAGCAGCAGAAATCCTTGCAATCACGTGGAAGTGCATTAGAGATGATGCAGGAGTAACAAAACGAGTGAGACCATGCCAATTACACGTGATCAGACTACTGGTGGGATACAGGTGTGAAGAAGCTTTTCATTTATGTGACAGCCATTTCCAGCAGAGAGAAAAGAATCATTTACTGAGCCCTCCTTTGAAACACGAATGCGCAATGCAGGGTCACTTGTAGTGTCAGAAAGTGGCCCAGCATGACAAATCATTATCATGGCAGGTGCAGCATAATGTGCAGTGGCAGTGTCCTCCATAAAGGAATCCATGCAGAGGGAAGGAAAAACAGCTGGGAGTGAGATGAGCAAAGCTGGATGACATGCAGTGCTGGCACATGAACAAGAAATCACCAATATGCTGAGGGTGGAAATTGTTGCTTTTTAGCAACTGCAAGTCATCTTCAAATAGTTTAAGTAGCCCCAGTAACAAGAAGTAATGTGACAAGTAATGTGCATGATGGGAAAGGGACAGTTTCAGTGATTGAGGGATTGCCCTTTCCGTATGCTATTCTGTGCTTGAAAAAAAAGATGTAAGCTGCCATAAGCAGTTCTTTGTTGTGATGAGATTTAGAGTCAAATCAGACTGAAACAGTTGAATCAGCCTTGTTCTGTCTGTTAAGGGATGTTTTGATCCTGTACAGCTCAACACTGGTCAAATTTTTGTGGGTAAGGGTTGGAGGGAGGCCAACAAAGCTGACATCCTGGTGAGTGTGTTATAGACCACACAGCAAGGATGAAGAGGCAGATAAAGCAGTCTACAAGCAGCTAGCAGAAGTCATGCAATCACTATCCCTTGTCCTGGTGGAAGACTTCAACTTACCTGACCTCTGCTGCAAATGCAGTACAGCCCAGAGGAATTCTAGGAGGTGCCTGGACTGTGTGGAAGACAACTTCACTGGCACAGCTGGTAAGAGAAAGTGCCCTGTTAGACCTGCTGTTTACAAACACAAATGACTCATGAGAGATGAGACAGAAGCAAAGAAGGCATTCAGTATCTCCGCCTTCTCAGCATCCCCCGTTACCAGAACACCCCTGTCATTTGGCAGGGAAGCCACATTTTCCCTCATCTTCCTTCTACTGTTAACGTACTTAATAAAGCCTTTTTTATTATCCTTTATCCCCTTCGCCAGATTGAATTCCAGGCGGGCTTTAGCTTTCCTCGTTGCATCCCTGCAGGCCCTGACAACATTCCTGTATTCTTCCCAAGTAGTCAGACCCTTTTTCCACATTCCATGGGCCCTTCTTCTTTCCTTTGAGTTTGCGCACAAGCTCCTTGCTCATCCACAGAGGTCTCCTGCCACCCTTTCCCGATTTCTTCCTCACAGGGAAGAAATCCAGTACCATCCAGTACCCCCCCCCAGACCCTTGAAGTCATTCTTGATAGTCCTTAGGCTTCTCTTGGCAGCATCATCACTGCCAACCTGAACTACCAATAAGGGATAGTAGTCAGATGGACGAATAAGCTCAGGCAGCTTTCTAGAGATGTCCATTACCCGTGCCCTAGGGAGGCAACACACTTCCCTCCAGGAGGGGTCAGGTCAACATATCGGGCTCTCAGTTCCTTGTAGAAGGGAATCACCTACAACTATCACCCTCCTTTCTTTACCGGAAGAGGCGGTCTTCAAGCGTGGAGCCGACCACCTCTCCTTAGGAAATCTCAGAGGCTGTTCCACCACCTCATTCTCAGCCTCCTCACCCTCCAGTTCAAGGGTTTCAAACCAATTACTCAGAGGCACCCGAGGAACCGAGGTAAGGTCGGGAAGGGCACTGCCTGCGTCGCTGAGGTGGGACCTGCTGCCATTCCTCCTCTCCTCTCAAGTCAGCTCTCTCAGTTTGACTACGGCAAGGGAGAGAGTCCACTACAGGCTGGGGGTTGCAATCTCTGCTTGTTTCTCGCAGAGAGTTACACCACCCGTCTGTCTCCCTCTCGCAGTCTCTAATGGATCTTAACCTCTCCACCTCCTCCCTAAGCTCCACCGCAAGGCTGAGCAGCTCATCCACCTGCTCGCACCTCACGCAGGTGGCATCCCTCCCATCGTCCCCCGGCAGCAGCAGACTCAGGCACTCCCTGCAGCCAGAGACTTGAGCTGCCACAGTTCTGGGCAGTCCCTCCATCTCGGTCGCCACAGTCTTCTTGGAGCAAGCCCGCCATCTGCTAGAGACCATGTTTGATCTTATTTGATCTTACAGTCTCCGGGTCAGTGAGTGGCAGAGCGGTCACCTGAGCAAGGACAAGAACGCTGATGTGTCCTGTTAAAAGACCCACCTCCCACACCAGTTAGCAGTGGGCAGCAACACCCTTTTTTCACCAGGCATGTTAGGAGCTCCCTCCCACCCTCCCGGGGGCTGCTTATACCCTCACAGGGAAAGGGTCAAGGTTAATCACAGAGATAAGAGTGAGCGGTGCCAGCTCCACCCCTGCTGTCTCAGCAGCCTGCCCACCAGCTGCCAGCTGCTGCCACCCCCCAGCACCGGCACCGTGCTTTTGCTGGTTCAAAACAGACCTAAAAAGAGCTTTCAGATGGTCTTTTTTGCTTTCTCCTTCCTTGCTACCCTGCCCTGAAGCTGGTCTCCACAGCAATGATGGAATTGAATGCACCAGTTGGGTGAAGTGCTGATCTGTTTGAGGGAATGAAGGCTACACAGCAATCTGGACAAGACTGGATCAATGGGCTGAGGCCTATTGCATGAAGTTCAAGAAAACCAAATGCTGGTCCTGCAATTTGGTCACAGCAACTCCATGCAACACTACAGGCTTGGGGCAGAGTGGCTGGAAAACTTCACAGAGAAAAAGGGTCTGTGAGTGTTTGTCAACAGCCGGCTGAACATGAGACAGCTGTGTGCTCAGTTAGCCAAGAAGGCTAATGACATCCTGGCTTGTATCAGAAGTAGTGTCTCCAGCAGAACTAGAGGAGTGATCACTGCCTGTACTCAGCACTGATGAGGCTGCACCTTGAATACTGCATTCAGTTTTGGGCCCCTCAATGTAAGAAAGACATCGAGGCCTGGAGTGTGTCCAGGTAAGGGCAACAAAGCTGGTGAAAGGTCTGGAGCAGAAGTCTTACAAGGAGCAGCTGAGGGAGCTGGGATTGTTCAGTCCTTTGGGAGAAGAGAAGGCTCACAGGAGACCTTATTGCTCCATACAATTACCTGAAATGAGGTTGTGGTGAGCTGGGGGTCTTCTTCCATGTAACTAGAGATAGGATGAGAAGGAATGGGTTCACGTTGGGCCAGGGGAGGTTCAGTTAGTATATTAGGAAAATGTCTTCTTAGAAGGAGTGACAGTGTATTGGAACAATCTGCCTAGGGAGATGGTGGAGTCAGTATTCCTGGAGGAGCTCAGGATACTTGCAGTGGTGGAACCTAGGGTGTGGTGGGCAGGAGATGATGGGTTGACTGCTGGTCTTGACTTAGAAGTTTTTTCCAACTTTTATAATTCTATGATTCTATGAATCAGATTGTTCTGGGGGGCTTAGTTCAATCATTACAACGTGTAAAAAACACACACACAAAAAAAGAGTGGGGGTAAAGAGAAATATCTTGCCTCCTTGCAACAATAGCTATCTGGATGTGCTGACAAGTAAACTCACAGTTGTTTGCTGCAGTATTAAGTGGAGTGGGTAATGGAAGACTTCAGTTTCATTAGAAGGAAACACTCAAGATGTCTGTCCTATTAGTAGAGGCTTTCAGGAAATTAAGAACAATTTTTATTAAGGACTATATAGAAACTTCAACTTCCTTGACAATTCCCGATTCTTAGTTAGAGTAATTCTTGTGCTTATTGAAAAGTTTCAAAAGTAATTGAAATACACAATTGAAAACTGAAAACACAAATAGTGCTAGCTTTTTTTCCTCTGATTTTTCTGATATCAGAAATTGGCGACCTTAAAAAATCTTCTAAAAGCTCAGGCAATTTCCATGTTGCTGTGATCCAAGTCTAGTTCTCCAACTACAGATGGAAAAAATTAGTCATTATGAATAGCTAAAATAAGAGAGAGATGTAGTTTAAACATTGTTTCACTTGATGGCAATTCCAGAAGCTGACTTAGAAATGAAAGGAAAAAACTCTGACAAGGAAAATTTGTCAGTTTACAAAAGCAGATAAGCTTAACAGCCTGCAATCAGATGTAAGGACTCTTTGACTGTTATCCTCTAGAAATAAGACACAGGTACACAGCATCTGCATCCACATCAATTCACTTTAGTGTTTTAATCCACTTGTCTTGAGGAAACTGGTGGCTAGTAAAATGGAGAGAAGCTCATTAAGACTGGAAGCAGTAGGACAAACTTCTGTCTCATTAGACTTGGAAATTCATGAGACTCCATAAATATCTCACCTCTTACAGCAGAGAAAGCAAGAGCTCCAGATATCTTATTAATCTCATGTGGTTGCTGAGCCGCTTTCCATCATATCTGAAAAATCATGGCTGACTGGCGAAGTCCCCGGTGAGTGGGAAAAGGGAACATTACTCCCATTTTTAAGGAAGGGAGAAAAGAAGACCTGGGAAACTACAGGCAGGTGAGCCTCACCTCTGTGCCTGGGAAGATCACAAAGCAGATTCTCCTAGAAGATTTGTCAAGGCACATATGAGATAGAGAGGTGATCCGAGACTGCCAGCATGCCTTCATCAAGGGCAGATTGTGCCTGACCAATTCTCGTGGCCTTCTATGATGGAGTGATGGCTGCGGTGGACGGGGGAAGGGCAATGGATGTCATCTACCTGGACTTGTGCAGGGCCTTTGACATGGTCATTCACCACATCCTTCTCTCTAAATCGGAGAGATGTGGATTTGAAGGATGGACTGTTTGATGGATTAAGAACTGGTTGGCTGGATGTGTTCAATGGTTCTGTGATATAAGCGATATCCCTCAGGGGTTGGTCTTGGGATCATTGCTCCTAAACATCTTCATCAATGACACAGATGATGGCATCAAGTGCAGCCTCAGCAAGTTTGCAGATGACACCAAGCTGAGCGGCACAGTCAAAACATTGCAGGGAAGGGAAGCCATCCAGAGGGACCTGGACAGGCTGGAGAAGTGGGCCCATGAAAACCTAATGAGGTTCAACAAAGACAAGTGCAGGGTGCTGCACTTGAGCTGGGGCAATCCCATGTATTTATACAAAGTGGGAGAAGAACCCCTTGAGAGCAGCCCTGTGGAGAAGGACTTGGGGGTTCTGGTAGATGAGAAGCTGGACATGAGCCAGCAGTGTGCGCTCGCAGCCCAGGAGGCCAACTGTGTTCTGGGCTGCATTAAAAAAGGGGTGGCCAGCAGGGAGAGGGAGGTGATTGTCCCCCTCCACTCGGCTCTTGTGAGGCCCCATCTGCAGTACTGTATTCAGGGCTGGGGCCCCCAATACAGGAAGGACGTGGAGCTCTTGGAGCAGGTCCAGAGGAGGGCACTAAGATGATCAGAGGGCTGGAGCACCTCTGCTATGAGGAAAGGCTGAGGGAATTGGGATTGTTTAGCTTGGCGAAGAGAAGGCTCCTGGGAGACCTCATTGTGGCCTTCCAGTACTTGAAGGGAGTGTATGAACAGGAGGGGCAATGGCTTTTTACAAGAATGGACAGTGATAGGGCAAGGGAGAATGGTTTTAAACTGAGACAGGAGAGATTTAGACTACGTATTTGGAGGAAGTTTTTCCCACAGAGGGTGGTGGCACACTGGAACAGGTTGCCCAAAGAAGTTATGGATGCCCTGGAGGCATTCAAGGCCAGGCTGAATGTGATTCTGGGCAGCCTGGTCTGGTGGTTGGTGACCCTGCACATAGCAGGAGAGCTGAAACTAGGTGATCATTGTGGTCCTTTTCAACTCAGGGCATTCTGTGATTCTATGATTCTATGATTAAGTGAAACTGTAGAAAAATTGGATGGTTTCATTATTCTGCTTGGCAATATACTGTCTTCTTGTCAGGACAGTGATGGTGAGGTATGAATGGAGGGACAGAGGCTGGGGCACTCCTTACCCAGGCACCATATTCAGGAATATCTGCACTGATCAAAACCCAGCTCCCATATCTTGGTGCTAGATGGTCTGAATTTGCACATATTTGATTTGCTCCCATGTTCTCCTCCAGAAAAGAACTGGGTAACTCGTATGAGGTTCTACTTCTATGAGTCTGTTTTGGAGGCTGGTTTCTATGAACCCACAACATGCCAGTCTCTCTGCAACCATCTGACACACGCCAAGTTACCTTGTTCAGCCTGTCTTCCTCTCAGGGCACCTGCTAGCCTTCAGCTTCACCCCATGGAAGACACACCACCCTGCCACGGCAGAGGCAAGCTGGGAATCATAGAATCATAGAATCACCAAGGTTGGAAGAGACCTCCAAGACTATCAAGATTAAATGTCCACTTTTATCAATATTTTACACTAAACCATGTCCTTCAGTACAGCATCTAAAAGTTTCTTGAACACAAGCAGCACTCACAGCAATGGCCTTGGAGTCTTGGCTGTGTTAGAGCACGGACAGGAGTAGGCCCAGGCCCAACAAAGAATGCCTCTTGCTCACTGGCTGGTACATGGGCAACCATCTCTTCTTTACCAAGAAAGAAGCAGGGACACTGGCCTGGAAGGCTACTAGCAAGATAACAACTTGTAGCTACAGGGTATTGGAAGAGATTTATCCTAGAAGTATAGTGCTTGCTGTCTCCTCTGAGAATGTATTGATGCCACAATACTCATTACATATTCTGACCTCTGACAGATGTGAGCAAGGACCCTTCCTTTGGCTTCTCCTTTGGTGACAGTTTGGCTATTCTGTGTCAGACTTGATAAACAAAGCACAAATAGGCAAAGAGCGTGCTCTACTCATGTCTGCTAGCCTTTCTTACTTTAGTCATTTTAATCTAAATGGCTCAAACGTGTCTATGTGTTAAGATGAGTAGCTTTCTGATGCCAGCTTAGTTCAGCAAGCTAGCTGCCAGCAGTGAAAAGCAGTGCATAAAGACTTCCCTCCTGGAAATATTATTTGTGGTAAGTGGTGTAAGAGAAGAGTTTTGCTTCTAAAACAAGATATGTTACATTACACATTGGTATTTTTTAACATAAGGAGTGTGGTGTTTAACTGTTAATAAATATCCAGGCTTAAAGTTAATCAAAGGCAGTTACTAAACACCAGGCATGTGCAGCTGGTTTCCTTTTTAAACAAAGACTTGGGCTCAGAGAGGGGAATTTCATGGGGCAAAAAAAGACGAAAGAGGAAAAAAAAAGGCTTAGGTTTTTTTTTGTTTGTTTGTTTGTTTGCCTTTTAAACCTAGTAATGTTATTTCAGTTAATTCCTATTTCATGGAAGAATTTTATTATATTTAATACTTTAGATTTGTAATTGCCTATCAATTTTGGTCATTTTTTTTACTTTGGTACCACAGTAAAGAGGATTTCTGACTGTGAGGGATTTTCCCAATAGGAAAAGGACAAAATAACTGAAAATTTCACCTAATCCTAGGCACATTAGACAAACAGTGAGTGTTGGAGGGTGTTAAAATCAACACCTGCATGCTGGAGATAAATACACTAGTGTCATGGAGAGTGTCTTACTGAGCTGAGCAGGAGCAATTCTCTTCCCTGGGGGCAGTGGTGCAGTCCTTGGGTTCCCTGGGAATGATATGCAAGCAGTGTTGCTGTTTCTGCTTTGCCTGTGTTGTTCATATCATGCTCTGTTACTCCTACCTCTTAGTGGGGTCTCTTGCACCTACTAAGGCACTGGCTTACACCACAGAGGGTTTTTTTGGTGGGAGTATAAGCTTTTACTACAGGAAGCAGAGCAGGAAAGGATTGAGATTTAAGAAAGAAGCAGTAAAATGAGGGGACAAAGTAGTGGAAGGAAGGTGTTAATCAGTTTTCACACAAAAAGTGAAATTATGTCTTCAGCGCTTCTCTGATTTGGATCCTTCTGCCAGAGCCTGTCCTAAAGGAGAGATGTCTGGCATTACTCTGTAGCCAGAGGAGTCTGCTAATGTTTGGTTTTGGGGGGCTCAGGCACTTATACCACTGGAATCATTCAAATCACCCAAGAAGCCTTGGAAATCTTCCTCAAGGGGCTTCTTTCTTTCCATTTCTGTTTTATGTGAAGTCCATTTACACTCAGTGGAAAACTAAAACTGACTCAGAGCACCCTGAGATCAGTTCTAACCAGCAGCACATGTGGGAATCAGGCAGAGCAATCCTATCTTGTGCTTGGATCTCTCAGAGGAACTCCCTTGTGGGAGCACAAATGCAATTCTAAGGTTGGGGCTTTCTTAGGCAGGGAGGACTGCTACTTATCTGTACAACCCTGTGTAGATAAAGAGAGATAGAAATACTGCTACTAAGCAATGTAAGCTTTGAGTGCAGGGCTCTGGGGGCAACTAATGAGCACCTTCTTTCTTCAATTAGTCATTTCTCTGCAGCTTTACTTCCTCTTTGAAAGCAGATAATTTCATTTTGCAGTAGAGAGTAAGTCTGCAGCCCGCAGAAATAAAACAGGCTTTGACTTCCTATAGCTTACCACCTCAGGGGTGTTCTGGAGTTATCTTCTTCGTTTGTGCTTTTTATGTGTGTGTGTGTAAAGATGGACAATCAATTACTCAGTACAATTAAAGCTATGAATTATTTTTGAATAATTATTTGCTGTCCAATTCTCTTGTGTGTGCAGAAATTTTCCATTCCGTCTGATCTAAGAAACAAGGTTTAAAATGACATTGCTTCTGCATTGTCTTTCACCTCAGCATCTGCATACCTCTGGAGACTTTCTAGAGCACCAGCATGGAGGAGGAAGATTCACACTTCAGTGGACAGTCTTTGATAACTTCTTCTGATGTTTTGCCACAGCTTAAACCAGCAGAGACCTGACATACATTCAAATTGCCAGGTACTGACAAATAGAGAAATAAGATAGGAGAAAAAATTACTGTGTGTCCTTCTGGATTTTGAAGTGCATGGCAGCACTCTCAGAGCATCAGCTCATCTTTAAAAATCCTGGGTCTTTATGGAGCTTCACTTAACTGAAACATGACACTCATTCTGTACGTTAAAAAGGTGGATTTTATTTACACTGACCTCGTTTCTGGTCCTCCTGTTTGCTCCCAATGCAGTATTGAATACATTAGGGACAAGATTAAGAATGATCACTCTGTTTAGAAAAAAAAAAGGAGTGTTTGTTTAAACCACTGGCATGAGTAGCTGACACATCTGACATTGTCAAGTTTGGTAAAAAGATACAGGTTTTACACAAATACACTTATAAGCACAGATACATACATACACATGTGGGATCCAGTTAAATTAAGGCCAGAGTGGGAGTACTCCCGAGGCAGTTGTAAGAGCTGATAAACTGCAGATCTCTGGAAGTCGTTAACACAGCAGCAGGTGAAGAGATCTGAGATTAGTACTGCATGGGAATAATACAGAATAATGCTACATTAGACAAGGGGAAAGAAGAAACTGTGTAAACTGTGGCTGTGTTTTGAAGCTAGAATAAAATAAATAATTGGGCTTTATTGATTTTCCTTATGCAAAAGGTGATACACAGGAAGGGAAAGAATTAGCAGCAAAAGAAATAAGGAAATAGACATACTTCCATTGTCTATTTCAATCAGTCAGGACGCTTCAGGAAAATTGAAGAACACAATGCCGTTCCTGTGCTTACAAGCTGGGGAGCACCCAAGCATTTTATCTGTGGTTGCACAAGATGACCAACTGACACAGGATATAAACCAGTTATGCATGACAGAAGAGGTGATGCCCAAAGGTTTGTAATGAACAAACTTGAAATGCACAGCAGTGAACGTGAGTACATCAAACTACAATAGACCCATAACTCACAGACAATTACTCAGCCACACCTAAAGTCCTGTGCTGCACTCAGATTTCTTTCTAGATATTTTGTGACTGCAGTAGAACACAATAACAATGAACTTAAAAAGACGTTGCTGTAAGAGAAGATCAAAAGGTTCTAGGGAAAAAAGCGGTGAGATTTCAACATGCTTAGAGGTTGGTGCTGGTGAGTGTAACATACGCCAGTTAGTGCATCCTTATCTGTGGAGAAAGTCCTTTGAATGAACACAGAAATGGCTAACCTTATGTAAGAATCAGAAGGCATGAACCATGGAAATATTCAGTGTTTGTGGGATTCCTGCTTTCCTCTTAAAAGGGAAAAAGCTGAATTATTGCTAAGGAAATAAAAATAATGACATTTCTTAGCTGCTGCTCTGTGTTATAAACACAGCCTACATTGGTGTGCCTTTTATTTGCTAGAGAATTAACCTTTCTAATTTTCTGCTTGAACAGTCCCACTCGGGTTCAAGATTTAGAAGACAGCAGGAAATATTCACTGAAAGTAAAAAATACACCTTTTTTAGACATGCAAATAATATGACTTTGGAAGTGAGATCTATAGACACTTGATGCATACTTGAAGCATACACACACTAGCCTGGAGTAAAACCCATGCTTCGTTTTGCCCCTTCCTACTTGCTGAAAGCCCTGCAGATCCTCTCTAGATTTTCAATATCTTTCTAGCAAAAACGTGCAGTACACAGAAACTCCACAGGCGGAGAAGCAGTAATATCTCTTTAAGTATTGACCTCTGTGGCTGCCCCTCTGAATCAAGGAGCATGGTGAGCGTACCATCAGCTCATCTTTGCACAACAGCTTCACTTCCAGAAAATTAACTTCTAGAGCCTTTTTTCCTTCTCATTTATCTTCTTTCATCTGCCATGATATGCTTCCTTCCCAATGGGTTTTGCTAGAAAAGGATCCTACACGATGGTATTAAGAAGACAAAAGAAAATTCCACTCGCCCAACACATTCAAACTGACTTCAAAGTTCCCTTCCTGCTCTGCCTGATGCCTTTTGGTGCAGCTTACTGCAAAATCTCCCCGCGATGCTCTAAACCACAGCTTTCAGACCACCCCCGTCACAGCCACAACACCGCACCGCCTCCCGGGCCCGCGGCGCGCAGCCTGCTGGGACATTCCGCCCTCTCCCGTGCGGGGCTCCACTTCCGGCTGGAGGCTGGAGAGCCACTGGCTGCTGGCCAATAGGAGGGCCGGGCGGGCAGGTGCAGTAGCTGCTGATTGGCCGAAGGGGGGGCGGGGCGGAGGACGCCGGGAGCGGACGGGGCGCAGGCCGGAGAGCGGGGAGGATGCGGTTGCGGCTGCGCTCGGGGGCCTTGGCCACCGGCTGCCTGTTGGCCGAGGCGCTGGGGGTCGCGCTGTTCCTCCGCGGCTTCTTCCCGCTGCCCGTCCGGTCCCTGCCGCGCGGGGAGGCACGCGCAGAGCCTCCCGCCGAGCCGGCCCCGCCCGGCCCAGGTAGGAGGCTGGGTTGGTCCGCGGTTTCACGGTGCTCTCCGGTGTGCGAGGGCTTCTGTGCTTTGCAGTGCCGTTCCGAGGCGCTGTCGTGTTTCAGAGCCTGCTTCCGAAGTAGCTTAGAATAGAGGTAGTTCTGTAGGTGTAGGGTTGGTCGCTGTCTGCAGTTTCTGCTTGCAAGGAGCCTTAATCATCGACTGTGGATGGTGATAGTGAACCCCTGACCTCCAGGGAACAGCTGCACTGAGCTGTGTTTCGGCCAGGCGAGGTGGCTGCTACGGCATGTGTCTGCTGCTTGGTAGGACATCTGTCTGCTGGAGCAAGGTTGTGGTGGCCCTAATGAGACCCACTGCTTTTTGCCTCCTGTCATTGCTATTTCTGAGTTATACAAAGGCAGAGCCTTGGGATAGGCTCACTGACTTTGTAGAGGCAGTGGTTGGAAGAGACGTTTGCCTAATTCAGAGCGTGGCATCACAACATTAGTGAAGCAGAAGCGCTGTAAAGCTCTAATCTTACAGGCTTAAGCTGAGGCTGCTAAACTGCAGTTAAGTATTTAGCTGGAGATTACCAAAAGTGTCAGGGATGTCTGATAGGTTGTGCTATAGAGATCTCAATATCGGGTTTGAGTATGAGTGAAACTTTGTATTCCCATGTGAATGTTAGCAGTAGATGCTGGGGGGGCAAGAGGGATCAGACAATTGGGCTTTGAAAAGTCAGGTTTGACCTGGAGAGTATAAAAGTGTGCAGACATCTCTACAAACTCTTAGGTTAAATTTAGATGTGTTTGTGATCCTAGGAAAAAATACAGTGATGGGAATGGTTATTTCCTCTCTGGAGTTCTTGTGTTAGAGCTTGAGTGCAGAGTGATCTCTTGGTCTCACTAATAAGCACTTAAAGCCATTGCATTGCTTTCCTAACCTGTGTTAGACAATCATAGAATCAAAGAATGGCGTAGATTGGAAAGGATCTTAAAGATCCTTTAATTCTGATCCCCCTGCCATAGGCAGGGCTGCCCCCCACCAGACCAAGCTGCCCAAGGCCCTGCTCAACCTGGCCTTGAATGCCTGCCAGTTTTGAGCACTCACAGCTCCTCTAGGCAGCTGTGCCAGTGCTTCACTGCCCTCTGAGTAAAGAATTTCCTCCTAATGTATAACCCAGATCTCCCCTCTTTTTGTTTAAAGCCACTCCCCCATATCCTGTCCCCATCAGACCATGTAAAAAGTCCATCCCGCTCCTGCTTATAAGCTCTCTTTAAGTACCAGAAGGCCACACTGAGGTCTCTACACGACCTTCTCTTCTCCATGCTAAACAATCTCAACTGCCTCAACCTTTCTTTAAAAGACAGATGCCTTAGCATCAGCCTCATGGCATCACCTGTTCCTGCTCCAGCAACTCCGTTGTCATTAGTGAAAGATGTTGAAGAGTGACAGACCCCTGGAAGACAACACCTCCTGTGATCAACCTACACATGGGCATAGAGCCATTTACCACAACTATCTGACTGCAACCATCCAATTCTTTATCCACTGATATTGTCCCTTCAAATCCATAGCTTTACAATACAGAGTTAACAATGTGATGGGGGAGTATGTAAAAGGCCTTACACAGGTCTGAGTAAATTATGTCAGTTGTTTTTGTATTGTCCACTGATGCTGTCATTGCATTGTAGAAGGCCACTAGATTGGTCAGGTATGATCTGCCCTTGTTGAAGTGGTGTTGGGTGTCTCATAACCTCCTGGTCTCACATGTGCCTTAACATCTCTCACAAGAGGACCTGCTCCATGATCTTCCCAGGCACAGAGGTGAGGCTCGCCAGCCTGTATTTCCCCAGATCTTCCTTTCTCCCTTTCTTAAAAATGGGAGTGATGTTTCTCTTTTTCTAGTCACTGAGGGCTTCACCTGACAGTCATGGCTTTTCTATTAGGACGGTGAGTGACTTGGCAACTTCACTATGCACTTCTTTCAGTACTCTGAGATGCATGTCATCAGGCCCCATAGACTTGTTCGCATTCAAGCTCATCAGGTTGTCACAGACTTGCTCTTTTCTTACAGTGGGAGGGATTTTGCTCCCTCAGTCTCTTCTTAGAGGCTCAGGCACGTGAGAGTAATGGGAAGCCTGTCTGCCAGTGAAGACTGAGGTTAAGAGCTAGTTGAGTACCTCAGCCTTTTCCATGTCTTGTTGAAATTTCTCCCTTCTCATTTATTGGAGAGGGGAGGTCTGTCTCTTCTGACCAATATACCTATAGAATCCTTTTGTTATTTTTCACATCCTTCCCCAAGTTCATTTCCACTTGCACTTCGGCTTTCCTGATCTCATCTCTGCATATCTGGATGGCCCTGATCTTTTCTTCTCAGGCCACCCATTCCAGCTTCCACTGTCTGTACATATCCTTTTTTATCTTCAATTTGACCAGCAGTCCTTGCTCAGCCATGCCAATTTCCTGCTTCCTCTGCCTTATTTTCTCTGCTGAGACATGGATAGCTCTTGTGCTGTTGGAAAGGTGTCCTCAAAGAACTGCCAGCTCTGTTCCATTCCTATGTCCCTAAGGAGAGTTTCCCAGCAGATCCCATCTGGTAATTCCTTAACCAGTCTGAGGTTTGTTTTCATGAAGTTCAGAAGCCTGACTCTGATCTTTGCTAGCTCCTTATTCCTTGAAATCTGACTGCCTTCAGTCTTAATCTCTTTTTAAAAAGTTTGTGGTAGAACCTTCTGTTTTGTTCACTGCTTACAAACATTCCCTTTCACGTAAAGTAACTTTTATAAAGAACTGTAGCAGACATAAATAAGCATGCCACATCCTAAGAGGTGCACATGGTATTCAGCAAGTTTTCCTTCCCTAGATAAGTGGGGGAAAGTCAATTATGAGAGAAACTTAAAGGCACAGTGCATCCAGTTCTGCCTTCTTGTTTTTACCTATGTGAAATGCATGAATGCCAGAGCAAGCCTGCCAATTTAGTAATTCAAGTCATTCAGAAACGACGTTTTATTTTTTGTCAAAGTGGCTGGGATTTACTTTTTTGTTGTTGAAGTTTCCCTCTCTCCTCTGCTGTGCCAGTCTTTAATTTTTTTACCTGGAAAAATCAGTACCGCTAGTGAGTTTGTGAATGTCAATGTAGTGATGCTTAGGCATGCACCTAAAATACAGTTTCTGAGCTTATTTTTAAATTCTTAGACACAGAACTATCTGTGGTCTTCCCAGCTTATCAACCACTTAATCAGAAACGCATTTTACTCTAAAAGAACATGGAAGCTGTAACTTTATATAATGCATATTACTGATCAACCGCAGTGTTGTCTAGGAAGTCATCTATGAATGGGATCCACTCTGCTTTTATCTCTGTACTCCTGTTTTGTCTCTTGGTAAACACATGAGGCCTGTAGAGGTTTGGCCCAAGCCTTCTGCTGTAAAAAGGAAATGTTGCTGTATGACTAAGCTGAATGCAAAAGAAGAAAAGAGGTGGGCTTGAAGGCGTGTCATGGGCCATTGCTGGAGGCATGGCTGTGCTGTGCTCTCTGAGCACAAACTAGTTTTTTCAGGGTATTCTGGAATTGGATTTTGGCCCAACAGCTGCTGTTACCTAACTATCCTAGCATGCAAACTTCAACTCAGAAGGATGTGAGTGTGTACAAATCTTTTTGTATGTCAATGTCAATGAAGTTCTGTTTATTTCTTTGTTACTCCTGCTCTCTGATGGTGAGATTTGATTGAGAGGCACTGCTTGAATTATGTTCTGTTATGCAGGCGTGGATATTAGCACAGGTCAGTGCAGTATTTTTCTTACAGTAACTGTAAATTGGATATATATAGTTCAGTCTAGTTAACTTAACCAGAGAAATTAGAAACTGTTCCTTTCTATCCCTTTGAACTTTTTGTTATGGAGTTTTTTCTCAATTCTTACCATTTCTCATAGTGCATTGCATTCATTCATTGCATTTATGTTTTTCTTCCTAACTACTGAATTTGTGTCATTCTTGTGGTGGATGACCTGAAAACTCAACTTCCTCAGATTAGGTCTAATATTTGCCATTCTTTGCAACTTCTTGCTTTGGAATGTAAAGTTAATAAAATAACTTTGAGGCACACATTTCTGTGGTGCAGCTGTCCTTTAACTTATGTCTAGCAAATGTTAAAATTTTTGATGACTTAAAATACATTCTTCTTCTTGTTGTGCTTTAGGAATAGTTTCCAACTGGACCAAAATTCCACCACCACTTTTCAAAAAAGTTGTCATTGTCCTGATAGATGCTTTGAGAGATGATTTTGTCTTTGGATCCAAAGGTAAACAGTTCATGCCTTACACTACACAAGTTATTGAAAAAGGGACATCCTACAGTTTCATTGCTGAAGCAAAGCCACCCACTGTGACTATGCCTCGAATTAAGGTAAGTTTCCCTTTAGGGTTGCCTCATTGAAGAAAACTGGAAAGATTGGTTTGTTTCATTTGCTGAGAATTGGTGTAAAGAGGTTTTGTGATATTACTGTTAATCTGTAGCTGGAACTTGCTTTGTTGCAGTAATGCATGTGATATGATTGTTATTTGCCTTGACCCAAATGTGCTTCCTGCAGAAAAGGTTGGGCTGCAAAGAAAGTAGAGAAGATAAGTGAGTGGTGGTAGCTTTCACTTACGGCACTTTGCCTTGTTTTGTTCCTTTATTTTATAGCTCAGTGGTAGAAAGCTCTATGAGAATCAGTTGAGGACAGTTATGGCCCTGGGGCCAGCTTAGATGGTGGACGCAGTCTTTTCATTTGTAATCTTGGGAAGGCGGCCGCATGGCTAGCAAATTTTCCTATTGTCTTCTTTGCAAGAGCATTTTTGTTGGTGTTTCTCACTCTGTTCTGATGGGAACTTCTGATGGGAAGTCTAGTTGTATGTAAATTCATGTTGTTCCAACCTCAACATAATTAAAATTTGAGTTTTGTCTGTAAATATTTAGTCATCCTGTTAGCAATGGATCTGAATAGCAAGGCCAGAAAGAGATGGAGGAGAACACAGTCTGGTAGCTTTTCATAGGTGGACTTCATTTTTTTCCAGAAGTTTCTTATTTCTGTTATGAGCATTCTACCATTGTTAGTTTTGTGTTAGTTTAATTTACTTAAGCCATCTACGCAGTCTTACTGGTAATTTACTGAGCCATTAAATGAAGGAAATTTCAACTGGGATAGAGAGTGGTTTTGCTTCCCACTGATTAGAAAATGTAATTTTTAATTTCCTGCTAAGCAAGTAGTATTCCTGATGCCATTTGCCAATTCTTGGCATCATATTGTGACAGTTGGTATGATGTGGCATGGTAGTTCATATGTTCTTTTGCCCTATAGTTTCAATGACTACATACAGTAATCTCTTTCCTCTGCTTCATTATTTTCTCTAACACTGATATTTTATTTTGGGTACTGTAAACTTTTCAATTTCTGTTAATACATCTCTTGTTTTATGTAGGCTTTGATGACGGGTAGCATTCCTGGTTTCATTGATGTTGTTGTGAACCTCAACTCTCCAGCTCTAACGAGCGACAATCTAATATGGCAGGCAAAAGCAGCTGGGAAAAGAATAATCTTTTATGGTGATGATACTTGGGTAAAATTGTTTCCAAAGCATTTTGTGGAATATGATGGAACAACGTCCTTTTTTGTGTCAGATTTTACAGAGGTGAGAGGCTTTTTATAATCTCAAGTTAAATAATGTGTGTACAAACACATAGTGACGACTTCGGAAAATGGAAGAATGAGACTATCCTTGTTTTGAAACACTAACCTGGCAAATAAATAGAAATTGAATTGTGTCTTTTCAGTATTGACAGTCTTGAGCTAAAGACTTCAATTCTTCATGCACAGGGCATTGGAAGTGTTTGGGTCATACAGTAATGGGTGATGCGTTACCTACCATGTTTAAAAATGTCACTATCCATGGTTCTGGTTTCCTAGTGCATTTGTAGAACAGGCCATCTTTAAAAGGCCTGCTAATAGATTGTCTTCTTCTCCTGGAGGCATATTATCTACAGTATTGCTTTTTTAGGTTTAAGATGAGCAGTGTTTCAATGTTTTGGAAAAGATGGAACATAAACAGTAAACAAAACAAATTGTGAAAATTCTTTTTCTGAGAATACTCAAAGAGTAAATGGGCTAGCAGTTCTAACTCATGTTTTGAAACTGATTTGTGAAATCTTGTGCCACTAACCCACTGCTACTGCCATATATACTTTTTCATGTTTAAGGAAGTTAGATAGGCCTATTGTGAATGAAAAATACTTCTAATTGGTTGTCTTAATAAGCCTTGTGGAAGATTCAAAGCTTGCAGAGTGAAATGAAGCAAATGTGTTGCTAGATCTGATGTTGCAGATGCAATGTTTAAGTGTTTTTAATACTCAGGGGAATTGCATGCAACTAAAATGAATTTTTAACTTAGACAGGAGAACTTGGGATAGACACCAAACAGAATTTTTTAAAATATTTAATTATTGCTATGCAGACAGTTTTTTTTTTTTTTTTTTTTTTTCTGTCAGCACTGTTTTTCTCTTCTGTATTTCCTAGCTCCAAAGAAAGGCTGTTCCCTGTACCTGCTTCTCAGAAGCGATAAATCAGAGGTGTGAAAGGTGAAAGTGATTAAAAATGTTTTGAAAGAGTTTTCAGAAGTGTCTGTGAAAGCTTGTCAGTTCTGTATTCTCTGCTTTATGTAATCTGGTCTTTGACAAACAAGAGGGATTGAAATGGGGTGAAGAATTTTTTTTTTTTTTTTTTAAGGTAGTCTTTAACTCTACCTAGCAATGAAGTGATCAATCTGATTTTTTTTTTTTTTTTTACTTTGTGAATGACTAATCCTCGTTATCTTTTAGAGAACTTTCATGACCAGTACAAAATAATCTTTTTATGCTTTATACAGAAGGGAAATATTCTATGCTTTTTACAAAAGGGAAATTATTATTTGTTCTCCTTTTGTTTCTGAGGTTGATGATAATGTTACTAGACATTTGGATAGAGTGTTGAAGAGAGAAGACTGGGATCTCTTAATATTACATTACCTCGGATTGGACCATATTGGACATGTGACTGGGCCAAACAGCCCACTAGTGGGACCAAAACTTCGTGAAATGGACAATGTCTTGAAGAAGATTCATATTTCTCTTCTGTCAAAGGTAATATATCTTGTTTTTGGATGAAAATCTGGCTTTTATAGAATTGTATTGCATTAATAGTATTCAATGCAATTGCCTGTTCATGAGTAGTAGTTTATTCTTAGATGGAGGTGAGTGTTTTTCTATTCTTTTTCCTTTCCTGCCTGTTCTCCAGTTAACAATGATTGCATTGTTAATAGCATTTTAAAGGATTTACTATCTGACATAAGTAACATCTATTAACTGCAACTACTGAATAGTTGTGGGAAATAATTTCTGCTCAATCTGCAGGAAGAGAAGTGGAATATGAGCAAAAATTCTTATTGCTCATGAATGAAAACAGTAGTTGATGTCCTTTTTAGTAATTTAATTTAGCAGAGCAGTAATGGGTTTATGTAGCTATGTGTCTTGTTTTTGTAATTAGGAAGGTATTCCTAATTTTCAGATATTGAAAAGTATCAAATACAAGTGGAGTTTGTAGACGTTTTTTCTCAACATAGAACATCAAATTAGCAAATCTGAGTCTGTTTTTAAAGTTGGAGGTAGAAACTTATCTAAATAGTCTGGATGTTGAAATGTACAATCCTAATTCCAAGTGGCCTTAAGCTTATTCATTTTTGTAGACAGCTGCAGTTCAGATAGCTCCTCATAAAACTTCAGTAGTGTATCTGTACAAATGGATAGCATAAAATTAAAGGAAAAGTTATAATGCTGTTTGTGAAGGTTATAATCACATGTGTCTCGGTGCACTTTTTATGCAATGATTTTGCTGACAATCTGCAAATCTTTCTTGCAGTTTTAGAATAAGGAAATAAGGAAAGCAATTTTCTTCTGAATGTAACAGGTACTGGAGATGACAAAAAACTGTTTTGTTATGAAATGACGACATTTGTTGTCTTTTATTTGACAGCTCAGGAGTGCTGGACAGGCCTTGCTTATGCTTCTGTTTCTCTGCTTTCAAAAACAGACATAATTTGATATCAGTCATGTCAAATTTCTACCCCAAAAACACTTGAAAGATTAGAGAAAAAATTTGAATTTAACCATCTAAGATTTCTCTTTATCGTTTAAAACTTTAAATGTTATAACTTAAAATCTAAATTGGAAGTGTAGAATTAATTTTGTTCATTTTACTAATTAACTAATTTCCTTTGACCCTGCTCAAATCTTTTTTAGCACATTGCTTACAGTAAGATTTATAAAATAGAGTTATTATTACACTTACTGATATTTTTAGTATTAATATTTTTCTAATTAAAGTCTCACTGAAGCTGAAGACTGAGTTCAGCTGGCGGGAACAGACTTCTTTCTGTGTTACTGTTCCTGTACTGCTGATTTTCTTCAAAAAGTCAGACTCTTCTGACTTTGTAAATCGGTTATATTCATTATTTCAGAGTCTTTTTCATGGTAGTGTTATAATGATACATACTTCTGCCTTAACTTAAAAATAAATAAATATTTGCTGCTTAATGCTTAGATGTTTCCTGGTGATCTACTCTGGCTGTTGACAGCCAGTTTTGAAATCTGAATTTATTTCAGTAAATATTAATGCTTGAAGGTGTTAGAGGTGATGGGGCATATATAGGTAGATATATACACATATGCACACACACAAACAGGTCCAGCAGAAGTGTAATGTCTCCTATTCATTCCCATGGAAAATAAAACGGGTACAAACGCCACAGTAACACTGTTTCATAGAGCAAATTCTCCTCTACAGAAAACTGTTTTTCCACATAGTCATTGTCAGTAGCTGCATAGTTCCACCAGGAATGAGCAAAAGTGTGCATACCACACTTGTAACAATCTGCACTAGCAGAGGTGACCCACTGCTGCAGTTGCCACTGCTGAAATGCACTTCCCACTGCCTTAGTGTGCTCACATCCGCTCTTGGGTCTCCATGAAGTTCAGCAAGTGTCGGTGAATGTCAGTGGATAGCATTTTTCCACAAGTAGGAATTCAGTGACTCACCTTTGCTTCATCTACACTTCCACGTTGGATGCCATTGTGTCAGTGTCCCTCTGCTGCCATCTGTCACATGGCAACAACATGTAACGGGGTATTGGTGGGAAGGTTCAACCTCTGCTGCCATCCTGTTAACATCCACCTCTTGAGGGCGTGGGCCAACGTAACGAAATAGGAAACATTGCTTTCAGAGCAACAAACATGTATTGTTTGTGTATTAAACTTTATTACTGTGGCTTGCAGGAAGGAGAGGCTTCTCTGCCCAGTTTGCTGGTTGTTTGTGGGGATCACGGGATGTCTGAAACAGGCAGTCACGGTGGTTCTTCAGAAGGTGAAGTGCACACACCGCTGCTATTTATCAGCTCTGCTTTTGAAAAGAGAAGTGGTAAGGATCAAAAGAACCTTGGTTTTCTAGGATACCATTGTTAGAACGTTTCTGACTTCAATTTATGTTATTCCTGGAAAATAACGTGTTTTTATCATGTTATCATCCTGGTGGTGGAATTTAGCTCACTATTAGTTCTACACATCTGTCAAGATAACATGTTCTTTGTGATCTGTTTTTTAGAGTTTTCGTCTGTGGCATGTTGAATGTGTGGCTTAAGCTGTGTAACCACAGGCAGAATTAGGTATTTCTCAGTTTAAAGCAGGATAGAGCTGCAGAAGTTTTTAATGTTCAGTACTAGTGAGATCTCTTGTCTGGATCACGGAGTACTGGTAAATAGATATGATTAGGACCTAAGTCCTGCTTGAAGTGAGTTTTAACTTTTGTCATTCTTGGCATTAGAATAATCGCTTTTGTCATCTGGTTGTCAACATATATCTGTAACATTTATAATGGGAGAACTTCCCTGAGAGCTTTGGTCAGCTCCATGACCAAACATTTGAAGATTTCAAGAACTCTTCTGGCAATCCTTTTTCTGGCCTCCGTTCTTCCATTTCAAACAGCTGAGACAGAAGAATAAATGCCATTTTTGTGTGCTGGGAATAACAGGAAAGAAGAAGAATTGTTCTTGTTAAAAGGAGGGAGATGACAGCAAAGGAAACAGAGCCATTGGTTGCGAAGTATCTAAGGAAGGAATATGAAACATAAGTGTATTTCCTGTATTGGACAGGCAGTTCATTTTTTATTGTTACATTGAGCTTGTCTGCTTCTGAAGCTCACTCTCAAGTTGTATTATATTCTGAAGCTCACTCTCAAGTTGTATTATACGGCTTAAGATAAGAGGAATGAAGGGAATGGTGTGGTAGTTTGTGTAGCTTAAAATATCTTTCTGAAATAAACACACTGAGTTAATAAGTGAAGCATAGTTAGGAATGAACATTTTCTTCAAAATAATACTTCCCTTCTGCCTTTCATTACACCTCTTGTCCATTTTCATCTCTTTTCCTGCTTGCCAAACCTTGCCTTATTTATTTTTCTGGAGGTTCCTGCAGCACAATTAAAGTACATTTATCTGTCTATCACTTGTAAAGATCATATCCAGCAGTAGTAGAAAAGATTGCCTGAAATGTAAAGATCATATCCAGCAGTAGTAGAAAAGATTGCCTGAAATGTCCTTGGACTCTTCAGATAGAAAAGCAAAATACATTCAGAAGCTGACTAAGCAAGGTAAGTTTTTGGTTTATAAGTGACACTGGTATATGTTGACAACCAAGCCACAGGTGTTGATCCTGTAAATGCAATTTCTTATTCGTTTGGATTAGTTTGTTACATTTAAACTGAACATGCAGTTTTTACAATATGATAAAATATAGCTAGTCAACTGTCTTTTCAGAGCACGTCACATTAAAGCGTGATTTTTATCATATTTTTAATATTCAACAGTTTAGTTCTTATTGCTGTAGTAGACAAAATTCTATTGATTGCTGCTTATAATTCTACTGAAAATGAAATGTATTGTGGTTGCAACAACAGACCTCAAAATAGTAATCCTTCAGGCTTTCACTTTTAATGTGTGATCTGAATATTAATTTTTGTAGTCTTCTGCACAGTTATGCCACCCATGACTGACTAGAGGTAGCTGGTCTTTCTTTTACTTTTTATATAACTATTTAAAAACTTGCCTTAAAGATGAAATCTGAAATATGCTGACATACAAACACTCATGCAAAGAGGATTTAGGGATTATAGATGACATTCTAAACAAGTATGAGATTAATCACAAATCGATGAGAAACGAGAGATGAAACTCTAATTCTCTTAAAGGGAGCCTTGAGAGTAATAAGCACTGTATATCATTTATTTTCATGTATAAGTCAAAATACTCACTGCCAGGATTTGCAAAGAGAACTAAGAGCATGGTTAAAGACTCTGTTATGTAACTAATAAAGCATAGGAAGAAACAATTGGTGTTGCAGTTTTAAATAATTGAATGAAATCTCTCATCTGCACGGAAGACTGAGAACTGCAGTCAGATAATGGCATCTTTACACTTTAAATTCTCAGCCTTTGCTTGCATGGAGCTCCAGGACTTAGGACTCAATGTTCCTTTACCTGACCTCCAGTTCTGTTTGTCCAGCGAGCTAATATGACAACAGCAATTTGATATTAATTAATATCAAGAGGAATCTAGGATACTGTCAGCATTACATTAGATTCTCATTCTTCATTTATGCATTAATCAGTCTACTGTAATGTTCTCTGTTCTTTCTAATCTGAACGTCATCAAACTCTCTCAGGATTTAACTGAGACTTGATACCATTAAGTAGTCTCCTGGACAATCTTTATACATACTTGTGTAACATTCATGTTCTGTTTCTAGTAATTGCACATGTTGAAGAATTATTTTTTTCTGAGAATTTAATAAATTCTGATTTTACAACAAAAAAGATCACTCTGTAGCTCTCTTGAAATAGTTGTAACAGCAGTGAAAATACTTTTTAACTAAGATGTCCAGCTTTTGCCGTTTTTTGAACTAACCATTGAAGTAATTGAAGGGGTTTTTTTGTTTGTTTGCTTTTTTGTTGATTGTAGGTCCTCTAACCCAACTTGAACTTGTGCAACAAACTGATTTGGCTAGTACACTGGCAGTAGGTCTTGGTCTACCAATTTCAAGAAACAATGTTGGGAACATTATATTACCAGTTGTGGGAAGCAAGACCATGAGAGAACAACTACGTTTCTTGCACATGAATGGGTTCCAGCTTAGCACACTGTTGCAAGAGAATACACCTGCCTATGAAAAAGGTAAATAATCTAAAAAAAACACAGTAAGTGAAAAGAAGGATATTTACCTAATAATATGATATTCTTTCTAACAGAGTTTGGGGTTTTGGGTGTGACACTGCAAATTAGCCATTTAATTGAGAGCAATATTTAGAGTAATAATGTGGAATTTGCTCTTCGCTGTTATTTATTCCAGCACACTGCTTCTGAATGAACATTGTTTAATAAAAATGTTCAGTACTCCTACTAGTAGATGAAAGAGCAGAAATAATGATGGAGGGGTAAGATTAAAGTAAAAACTACCCGTGTAGTTAAATCTCAGTGTTTTCACGCATACTTTTGTGTACATGTGTATTTTTGAGGTACAGGGCACTGATTCTGAGCACTGTTTGAAGGAATAGCACAACGGAATTAATTTTCTGGTTTAGAAAGTCTATGTCCAATAATGTTGGGAAATAATTTACGATGAGTTTCTTTCCTTTTTTCCTTTTTTTTCTTTGTGTGAGTTTACACGGGAGTGAGAACTCAAAGAAATGCAAAATTGCTAGTTAAAAGTACATCTAGATGTACAATTACATGTTTGTATATGTTAGGTGGAGAGAACATAAAAGCAAGGTTGGAAAAATGACCAAAACATCATATGTCTACTCTAGCAAAGCATAATACTCGTTTAAGAAGCTTGTTACAGACAAGCAGCATAAGTAAGCAAGTTAATATAAATATGTGAATAAAACTTAAAATAGAGGTTGCAGGTGGATATTTTACCCTAGACATTAGAAAGCATTGATTTTTAAAGTGATTGTGAAGCCTGAAGTCCTTGTTGCTTGACTGTGTCTGAATCACGTAAATAGCTGCACAGGAATGTGAAGTTGTAATACAAGTATGAATAGTTAAAATGGAAGACAATGTGAAGTTCAGCAAAATGATCACTGTAGATCAAGAAATAATTATCTTTCAACATCATGGCTTCTAATCATAATTAAACCCTGTCCAGTAGCCTGTTAAAACAAATGTTGCCCATGGTAGTGAAATGTTAGTGTAGATAATGCTATGATAATAAAGTCCTATACTGGTATTTTTTCCTCCAGCAAATGGGTCAAATAAAGGAACTCACTATGTTGGTATAGTTTGGAATATGGCTTTTTTTTAATTGAAAATTCCAACACAAAACTCCATTTGACTGTTTCCTCAAGCACTGGTGAAGCAGGCTGAAGTTTCTTCCAGATTCTGTTTTTACTTCATTTTTTCCAGGGCAGCATTATTTCAGCTTGTAGCTTTTCTTTGAGAAACGAAATAAAAATTACTCAAGTTGGAGGAAATGTAAAGTTTTTTATGCTACTTGCTTGTGACTGTGAACTGCTATGAGGAGTGCTATACTACTGGAGATAGGACGGTAGCGGGCAGCTGAGCCTCTGTGATTAGGTTCTCTCTTTTCAGTAACATAGCCTCTGTAAGATGGAATCAGATCTAAGTCCCTGTAGTTTTTTGTGCAGTTTCTTAAGATGAATTTTCTATGTTGCTGTACATGTATTAAGGAGTCTTGCTGTTCTCACAGGTTCCTAGATAAGTAAGGCTTTATCTTAATACACAACTGTAGGAAACTTTGAGTACCATTGAGACTGGCAGGGGAATAAAAGATGTCTGGCTGTTTATTTAGTGGTAAGGTTCATTAATGTGGATACTTCAGTCCATAGAAATACTGAAAAGTCACTAAATTGGTGACTAATGCTGCCTGTAGTTCCAAAGTCTGGATGGATGGTGCTTAGCTTTGGGTTGTTTGGTAACTGAGGGTAAATAGTATCCCACATTTCACGCCACCTTACAAAATGTCTGGCTTGGCGGATAAATGGAGAGAATTGGATGTCGTTTGTGTCGTCACAATAGCCTTGGTAACATGTTTGTCTCCCATAATATACTTTGAGATGAATATGCATTACAGGTTAGATAAATGAACGGTCAATGCAGAAAAGTGGCTAAACTGCCAGGCTCAGAGGGCTGTGATCAGTTGTGATCAGTCACAAAGCCAAGCTGAAGTCCAGTCACTAGTGCAGATCCCAACAGTACTGAAGCCAGTACTGTTGAACATCTTCATTTATGAGCTAGATGATGTGGTAGAGCATCCGTCAGCAATACTGCAGATGGTGCGGAACTTGAAGAAAGATACAGCAGATGAGTTTGGTGCTATTAATACAAACTGGAGAAATGGCCTGACCTCATGAAGTTCAGCAAAGAGAAATGCATCCGGGGAGAAGAAAATGCAGGTTTGATGTTGAGTGCCTGAAGAGCAGCTTGATGGAAAAAGACAAGGGGTCTTGTGGATATGATGTTGAACGTAAACCAGCAATACATCATTGTGAAAAGAAGGCCAACAGTATACAGGGCTTTTTTTTTCTCTTTCCTCAGTTATAGTCATATCACGTGTGGGGTCACTGACCCAACTCTGGCTTCCCCAGTGTAAGGAGGATGTGGACATTGTAATCTAATGAGAGAACTGGAACATCTGTCATATACTAGGAGAGGGGCAGAGGATGCTTGGGCTATTCAGCTTGGAGAAAAGAAGATATGGGAAAGACTTTAGCAATGTATATAATGCCTGAAGGAAGGAAATAAAAAAGACTAAACCAAACTAAATTTGGTGCTTGGTGAGTGAATAAGAGGCATTAAACTTAAATGAAAGGAAACATTTTTCTGTAAGGACAGTAGTACACTAGAGTAAGTTGCATGTAGAATTTGTGTAGTTTCTGTATTTGCAGCCATTCAAGATGTGACTGGGCATAGTTCTAAACAGTGTTCCAGCTCTGTTCTGGGCCTTCTGGTTCTTTTTTGTGGACCACCTGCACACTCATTTGAGGTGTGCTGACAAATCTTGGGCCATACTGTTTCGGAGTTCTGTGGGTGGAGTGTGCTATCAAGTGTTTTGAGGATAAGAATCCTCAGTAATTACCCAATTAAACATCTCACTCATTTGCAAACTAAAAGTTGAAAATTTCTATTTCAGATTCTTGGTTAGTGACAACTGGCAGATGTTGAAATTTCAGTTGAATTCTGAGCAGAAATGCTTTTTTTTTTTTAAATATAATTGTTATTCATAGAATTTTAGAACAGTCCTTGCAGTCCACTGCATCTAGAAGAACGCTCTTGATTGTGTGACGGTGTTCTTATCTCAGTGTGGTGGGCAGTTGTAGGAGATAGTACTACTTCCTTCCTGTTCTAAACTGCAGATCATTCATCTGAATTATCTTACACAACTAGGGCTGTTTCTGTACAAGGCACATTATGGTAGAACAAAAAGCCATACTTGAGTACAAGTTGGATATTAATAAAATGAATGTCCACTCTTTAGTTTGGTCCCAATCTTAAGCTTGTGTTATGTGTTTATATTGAACAAAATAATTTGCTGATTTCTGAGATTTATGTACTGAAACTGGAGAAGTTGCCTCTACATCATAAATTCATTTCATTAAGAACTTTGATAAATGTACGATTGCTGCCTGTGACTATAATTAAATAAAACTATCAACCAGGTGCTTGGGAAGCATAACCAAGAGAGATGCAGAAGAGTGAAATAAATATGCTATAAGGAATACAGGAGGAGACTGGGGGGGTTGAAAAAAATAAAAAGAAATGGAATTGGATCAGGAACAGAAGTTGTAGACAGAAATTACTTAGATTTCAAAATATAACTTGGGCAAATTTTAGTGTTCTGTATAATATAATGGTGCTGTGCCAAATCTTGGTTTGATTGAAGCTCATTTTAGATAATCCATTCTGGATTTCCTCAGAAGTATGAATGTTTAACTCTCATTTCAAGTAGGAGTTATTTGAATTTACATGCCAGAAGAAAAACTTTCTAGGGAATTCGCTGTTTAAGAGTTATGTTGTGAAAGCCTTAGTGCACACTGGCAGCTCTCTTGATATGCAGGTGTTTGCTGCTGATTGAACTGTACTCACCAGAAGATACCTGTAAGCCTCCAGTGTGGTATAACCAGTGTATTTTTTTAATATAGTTCATTTGGAAAAGATCATTAATTCCAACTGTCTGACTATTTCAAGGCTAAACAGAGTTAAAGGACATTAATGAGGGCATTGTCCAATTGTCTCTTGCGGACTGTCAGCCATGGGGCTCCAACCATTTCTCTAGCAAGTCTGTTCCATTGTTTGACCTTGTAAATTTTTCATAATGCTGAGCCTGAACCTCGCCTGGTACAGCTTTGTGCCTTGCATCCTATCATGAGTCACTGGAGAGAAGACGAGAAGAGAGCTCTGGTATCTCCCACTCCCCTTGACCTCCTCAAAAATTGCACAGAGCAGTGATGAGATCTCTCGGCCTCCTTTTCTATAAACCAGATAGCTCAAGTGTCCTCAATGTCACTTCATAGAACATGTCATCCAGCCTGTGTCCTCTGGATACTTTAAAGGATTTCAACATGCTTGTCATACGGTGGAGACCAGAACTGCACACAGTCTTCAGAAAGGTGCTAAAAATATGGGGACATTCACATCTTTTAATTGGATAGCTGTGCTGTGTTTACTGCACCCCAAAATGCGGTTTGCCCTTTGGCTGCTAGGCACGGTGCTGGCTTGCGCTGAGCTGATGTTACTGGCATTGCCAGGTCCCTTCCTGCTGTACTGCTCTTGAGGCACTCATCTCCCATCTGTGCCTACGTCTGGCATTGCCTTGTCCTAGCTGCAGAACCCGGCATTTTTCTTTCCTGAATTTTGTGGTGCTGATGATTGTCCAGTGCTCCAGTGTATCTAGATCCATCCACAAGGACTCTTGTCCCTCCAGGAAGTCAACAGTGCCTTTCAGTTTAGTGACCTTGCCAAGGCACTCCACTCATGCATCATTCATCATAAAAATGTTGAACAGAACTGGCCTTAGGACTGAGCTCTGCGAAACACCAACTACTGATTACTTTAACCCTTGCTTTTTGAAACACCACAGTAAATGTTTAGCTTACTTTTTAAGTAGGAAGTTAAGAAATTAAAGTTAGAAGGACAGTGTTAGGCTTGTTAAATAACCATTTCCAGATTGTTCTTTTTGCCCTTGTTATTAATTTCATAGTGTGAAATAGCATGGAAGTAGCAAGGGTTCTTTGTAGAGCCACAAGTTGGACTCACTGATCCATGTGGTTCCTTCCTGACTTGAGATGTTCTCTTGTTCTCTGATAATTATTGAAGTGAAGCAAAAGAAACATTTCTTGTAAACAGTGCAGATTGGCATATATGTTCACACAGCACAGTGTCTACTGAAATACATTTTCTTCTGTTCTAAATTGAGATTGTGTTGTGGGTGCACGTTATTCCCAATGGCCAATTTTTAAATATTGTAGGGCATGTTGGAGTATGGGGCAAAGCACCTATAAAATGATAAAGAAAAGGATATCTTAAGTGCTTTAAGATACAATACCACTGTCAACATTTACAGTAAAACACAGCAGCTAATCTAATTTGCTGTGTTGTAAATACATGTTCTTGAAATTCAACTTACAAGTGAGTATAATGCTGAAGTGGATATAAGTCTCAAACTATTAATTTTTTGCAGATTTCTTTTTAAATTTCATGTTGATGATTATGAATTGTTCTAATTTTCTTCTATGTGTGAACAAAATTGTGTCTCTTTCATGCCTGCCTGCAGTATCTACTTATTGTCATTGCTGAATACATCTTTTGGGGAAGTAAAAATGCTGTCAAGACTGGTCAGGAATTACTGTGCTGCAGCTTTTTCTGTGAATATTTAACAGTGGGAAAGCTGGCAGTGGGAAAGCAGCATTAGTTATGGGAGAGTAAAGCAGTGGAGCTCTCTTGCATCTTTTGAATTGTCTTGTAACATTTATTGCCTATCCACATAATGTGGACACTCTGTGTCATATATCAACTCTAACTTAGTGTAAAGTAAGGATTCTGTGGAATAACCAGTACTTCTGGGAGGGAAAATTCATGCAGGATGAAAGCCACTGCTGCTGTAATTGCAAAGGACTTGTAAAATAGGATTTGGATATTTGTTTCTTCCCTATTTCGCCTGTTGTCATCACTCAAGGTTAGTGTTCCCGCCTGCCACAAGTTTTACTTCTGGACAGAATGCTTTTTAATGTGGCTAGGCCATCATGAATCACCTTCTGTTACAAGCCATTTACTTCTGTGGGTTAGTGGCAGTATCAGGTTTTCTTTTTTTTTTTTTCAGTCTAGTTTGGACAGTGGTCAGCCCTTATACAATAGCAAGAATATCTAGCTTCGTGGAAGGAGGATTGTTTTGCACCAGCTTGTTAATCCAAATGACTGAAGCCAAACCACGCACTTCAGTTGTTAACTTTCCTATGCCTGCATCAAAATACAGCTTATTTTGTGTTTCGCTTTGTGTTACCAGCTGATTCTCATCACTTGCAGCAAAATCAGGGCCTTTAATCTGCTTTGTGTAGGTCCTTTAGTGGTTTCTTCAAAAAATAAAGTTTCTTCAGCAATCTGATGATTTCCTACTTGTGAAATAACGGCCTGGAGAGTAAGTAGCTCCAGTGGAGGGGAAAAAAAAAAAAAAAAAAAAAAGATTGTTTTAAGGATTTAAAGCATTTGGGTATGTTTATCTTGGAAACCTTTTGTAAAAGTAAATGGCTGTTTTAATGTGTTTGTCACTTTTAGAGTCTTTGACGTTTTATTTGTTTGAGGATTAATTGCTTTTATTCAGCGTAACATTATGGTCTTGCTGGAAGGTAATGCTACTTCCTGTGTGCAGAATAAGTTTCAACTGCTGTTGCAGTTTTTCTGTAGATTACACAAGCAAATATAAAAAAATATATCAGTATGTTTAGATCTCTAATTATCCTCCTTGTCCATGGATCCTCTAACCTGTTGTTTTTTTCCCCCCCTAATAGATCTTGGATACGAGCAGTTTAAGATAGCAGAAAAATCCCATGGTAATTGGATCAAACTGTACCTAGAGGGGAATAATTCAGAAATACTCTTAAATCTTGGCAAAAAGGTCCTGAAACAATACTTGGAGGCCTTGAGGACGTTGAGTTCTTCGCTAAGCAAACAAGTGGCACAATATGATATGTATTCAATGATGGTGGGGACTGTGATCATTATGGAGGTAAACAAAAAATATGTCTTTTTATGGAAAAAGCTAAATGCAAGGCATAAAATTCCCTGTTGTTTGACTATTTAGTGTATGTTCTTCAGAATTAAGTATTTTAGGTTTGTTCGTATTTGAAAAATTAACGTAGTACTCTTTTTTTAAATTATTACCCTTTGAAATGATTCAAGAGAAATTATGATGCCTGTGTCTTGGTGTAAGTTGGTATATATGCACGTCACAAGTCAAAGAATAGCTTGGATTTGAAGATACTTTGAAGATCTAGTTCCAACTCCCTGTGTAAAAAAAA
>NW_024884767.1:8039624-8047309 GCF_019232065.1 Centrocercus urophasianus | reverse complement strand
TAAAAAAAAAAAAAAAAAAAAAAAAAAAAAAAAAAAAAAAAAAAAATCTGCAGTGAAGTTCCTACTTTTTTCACCTTTATCTAACAACAAACACAGCTGCTCAGAACAACCTAAACCCTATATGCCCAATTTTTTCTCCACCATTCTGAGAATTCTTGGTACTGATAAGTCAGTAGTCCTGAAACAAGTGCTTGCTGGAAGAGGCAGAGTTGCCATTCCGTATCTCTTGTAGGAGTAAAGATAAGATATCACGTTTCTGGAATTTTAAGTGATTCTTTGGAATTGATAGTTTGGGGAGGTCTCATGTGCTGGAAATTGCCTCTGTGGTAATGCTTTGAAGAAGTGAGTTTGCTGGTGAGTTATCCTGCACTCACATATACAAAAACGTGCACTTACAGTTTAGGTGGCATTTTTGTCAACTTCTGTGAGAATTAGCTCTCTGTGACAGATATACCTGGCCTGCATACAGCATCATATACACCTACAAGGCTGTATAATAGCTATGCATCTAGTTGTGTTCTGTGGCTGGAATGGGTAACAGGTGATAAGTAGCTGTTTTGTATTTGAGTCTTCTCAGCCCTTGCAGGCTGTATTCCTCATGTTGTGCACAGAGCACATTTGAGATGGCTTTCTCAATGGGCTGTATCACTGCATACCTCTTGACAGGAGCTAGTTCCACAGTCCCTACAGGGCACAAGATGGTAGGTTCTGTGCCTCCTCTAGGACAGCAAATCTAGAGATGGCCAATGCCACTCTGAAGCTGAAGTGCTTATAGTCCTTTCATGTTCCTTTGTTTTGTGAACGTAAGGATTCAAGCCTTTACAGTCACTTTGTACCTGAAGCACTGGATTTCTTTTTTTGCGGTTGTTGATGCTTAGTTTTTCAACAAAACAGATCTCAGTATTTTAGTTAATGGCTCTTTATCAATGGAAACCTTCACCTAATAGCTCTAACAGTGAAAAGTCTGCCTGATGAGAGCCTGCTTGGTGTCACTGGAAAACTAGACAGTACAGCCTGTTTTTTTGTGTGGTTATTTTTTTTCCAATTCAAAACTCAAGAAATTGGCCTACTTTCCAAGATCATTTTGTTTTATGTCGCAGTTCAACAACTAGAGGCCTCTGTCATAGGAAAGTCCTTTATTATACTGTGCATCCCCATGGGGATGGACCCCCAGCAAGCTCCACATAGTCCCCTTCAGTTCTGTATGTATTTTCCATCCTTACTGTAGAAATAAAGGCAGGAAATGTTACAAGTGACTTCAAACTACACGAACCTACAAGTGCTATTAATCCTATATTTTAAATGAGGAGAATACATCTAGTACATTAATAACCATGCGTTTACTCAAAAAAGCTAAATATAGATTTGTAGATAACTACAATTTGGGCGTTTTAGTATACTGAGTGCTTTGTTATAATTTTAAGTCCTGTATTAAAAAGTAAAACCTGAGCCAGTATGATACTGTGAAACCTCATGCTTCCAAATGTAAGTGAATTGTGGAAGGTATAATGTAAGTGAATAGACAACTGCAGTGTAACAAAATTTTTTAAAGTCTTAATTTTTACTATATGTAGCTGTAATGATGGGTGAGTTTTAGGTAGAGGTCTTCACAAGTGAATGATTACAGATTGGCTGTCCTCTGATAGAATAGTTTTTTATTTAAATTTATTTTAAACTTGCCCTATCACAAGCAGATTGAGCCTAGTTTATTACTAGGTATGTGTGTGCCTCTTGCAGAGCATCCTTACAGTATGTGGCTGGATTTTCTCTTTACATGCACATAGGTAGCAGAAATTGCTAATGATGGTATTCATCTTCACTGGTACAGTTACCTGGGAAAAAACCTGGAGTTCTAAGTGATTGGTGTGCAGGCTATAGCAAAGTGAAATCGGTAGATCAAATTAAGATAAGGAGGGGGGCAAAAATAAACACCAGGAGAATTCTTAAGCTCTGAAAACAGCATACACTTACGTGATAAGATGAGCATTTTCCCTGGTCCGGGAAGCTACTTGGCTCAGCAAGAAATCTGAGATAAATGACCATTGTTAGAGTGTGCATGTCACTTCAGGCCTTTGTAGGCTATAAATAATAAGTCAGATTTGTTTATTCAAGAGCTATTTTGGCATTGAGACTTAAAACACTTAATTCTGTGGAGCGTTGAAACTCTTAAAGTGAAAGCAGATCATGCACATCGTCAGTCACAGCAGGTCAGGAGGCACTTGTTTATTTATTAAAACCTGATAAACTGTGAGTCCAACCCCTTAAACTGATAAAGAAAAGCACTATTTTTGCTTTGCCCCTTTATATGGTGAAGTCTTGCTTTGGTTGGATCACCCAGCATAGTGTTTCATGGCTTTTGTAAGATGAAGTATATATATTGGAGTTACACGGATGACACAGCATGAGTTTTGTGTGTGTGAATTCTGGCTGTATGCCTTAGCTAATTCTGACTCTTTACCTGTCGGTTCTCTGTTTTTATTTTTTTCCCCCCTGTAGGTTTTGCTCCTACTCTTTCTCAGTGTACCAAAAGCTCTGAGCAGTCGGGCAGAATTTGAAGTGCCCCTCTCCCCTCCGCTCTTCTCTCTGCTGTTTTACTTGATGTGTCTGATGCTGTGTGCAGTTCACGTCATTGTATGCACATCAGCAGAAAGTTTATGCTATTTCTGCAGTATGTCCTGGTTAACTGCAGTTGGAGTGATGATGCTGATTTCTGCACTCATGTGTGGTATTTTATCTGCCGTTGGAAAGACTCTTGAGAATTCCAGACTTCCACTGAAGGTGAGAGCATGCATTAATTATGGTTCACAGTTTTGCTCCTTGTGGCATACTTCCAAGTAAAGTTTTGTGGAAGATTTTTGTGCATGTTTACATAGAGGAATTGTTTGTAACGTAATTAGAATCATTCAAAATTAGTGTTGAAATGTGGCATGTTCACTGTGACACGATAAAAGATTGCTGGAAAGAAGATGACAGAAGTGCTTATTTTCACTTTACTTTGAGAAACATTCCAATCAAGTTACATTATTCTACAGATGACTTTAGTGATGTCAGAAGCAGTTTAACTGTTACAAAAAACAGTTTAACTAGTTACAAACTCGTACACAGTGATGTTTCACAACTGCAACTGAGGCAAGATATATGATATTTTGTAAGAACATTTTTTTTCAAGCAAAAAGTAGATTTGTGAATTACGTAAGTATGTAATTGCTGTATTCAGAGTAACTGAAAAAAGACAATACTTAGCAGAATTAGTACTGCAGTATTTATAAATATATGCTGGAATTCCTGAACTTAACTATACGTTTAAAGTCTTTGAGGCTGCTGATTTTTATGATTCGAGCTATGCAAGTTGGAATTTATCATTTTGTGTCTGTAACTTCTGAATTTGCCATTCTCTCTCAGATATCTGATTTTTCTGAGAGAGAAGCCTTGCGCTAGAAGTAATTCCATCCTCCTCTCTTGAAGGCAGCATTTTTTTTTTTCCTTCTCAGTTTTATTTCGTGCCATTTAGTGTATTAAAAGTGATCAAGGAAGAGAGTTGTAGTAGGTCATGGTGTTTCATTCTTACGCTCGTATTTACTGGTAACGTAAAGTTTGTGTGTGTGTTGAACATCTAGGCTGAAATAGTGTAAAATGCCACTAATGATATCTTTCATCACTCATGATGAAAGAAGTTTCATTTGAGGTATAACTCCTAGCATGAGTCTTTCTGACTGGGTAATTTCCTTGTAGTTCTGCAGTAATTTTCATTATCGTGTCAAACTAGTTGTAATGTTTTGATACCAAGCCTAGTGATGCTTCTGTGGATTATTTTTAAAGGCAAATAAAAGAACACAAAATTAATCAGTGTGAATGGAAAAATCTGCTGGAGAAGATGTCTTGTCTTATGGTTTGTTAGCGCTGTTAGTACCTAGGAGTGTGTTTGTCTTTAAATGGATTCAGTTTAGCCTTTTCTGGGTTACATAATGAGGTGGAAGTTTTCTTTTGTAGGAAGGAAAATCGTATGACCTTGAAATAATTGTTAATGATTACTGGAATGCGTAGAATCTTAATGTTTATTTGCTGTGCAACACTAAGGAAAAGCAACTGCAGGAAACAAGCTCATTTGTCATGCTGGGTGTTAATTTTTTTCCTAATTTTAGTCAACAGTAAGAACCTTACAGTGATGATGGCCTATACCTACATAAAATTTACACACAATCCTCTTTAACTTAATGAAGAACAGTGATGGTAGTCACAGAACAACTCAGTCTGTTTTTGACTTGAAGTCTTCCTTATATACCTAGAAAAGAGTTAATTCTCTGTGACACCCACCACTAGAGGAGTAGTGGGCTTTAATGGTCTCTTATCTTTTGTCTCGTTAAAGATAAAAGGAGAACTAGTCTTCACACAGCAGTATTGCGCTTCAAACTGCATTCTCCCTATCTCTGAAGTTTGTTGAGAAAATGAGCACAATACTTTTCTTACAGGTTTAAGATAAAGCTTGAAGCCTCTATAGGAGAGGATGTGATGCAAATATTCTTCACATAAAAGTGCTTATCTCAGTAGAGGCTAGTGCTCTGCATTTGGCTTCAGATGCCTGAAGACCTGTTTTCTGTACTGTTTTTTTGTTTGTATTTCTTCCTTCATACTCAAGGAATAACAAGTAAGCTTGAAGTACTTTGCAAAATTGTTATGAAAGAGATTCTGCTTATGTTTCAAAATTTTTGTTTGTTGGGGACTTCCTTAGGGAAACTTTAAACTCTGTAATAGGGCAGCTTCTGTGCCTTTGTTATTCCTTCATTTTGCTTAATTTTGTCACACCTTTTGCTGTGTGGCTTTTTCTTTTTTCTTTTTCCTCTTTTTTTTTTTTCTTTTGAGATGAGACTGACCTGGAGAGCTGTTAGCACAGTATTGTTTGTCTCTAATTTTGATGATTCTCTTCTGAGTTTTCTGCCTTTTAGCAGTCCGATCCGATCTTCCTTCTGTTTATTATTTGCTTTCTTTTCCCCAGAATTATGGGGAATTATGAATTCTTCATATGAGATAATGTTCTGTGTGGTAGGGATTGAATCGTGCTTTCTCTTGTGACAGTTAATGGCTTGTAATTTCTTAAAGAGTTTTGTTTCTCTGGCCACTGAATGCCTGTTAGCTACATGTATACTTGAAATGGACAGGTAGTGTCCATCCCAGCTTGCTGATTTTGAAGATGGCATTATCTTAGTATTGCTGTGTAACATTTTCCATTCCTGCATTTCTCTCCTTTGGGGAACTGTCAGGGAATAACAGGATCTTACTAGGACTCCTTACCGAAAAGAAACACTTGTGAACTGTAAATCATGAGGTCTCTTGGATGCCAAAGGCATTCAGCTTTACGAACCCCAGCAGTGGTGCCAAACCAACAACACATTGAGTTGATCAAAGAGTATGTGAACACAGTGCAGGTCTTTCACCACTGTTAGCCTTTGGGTATCTGGGGTGACCCAGGAAACTTCAGAGAAGTCATTGAGTCCTCCTTTGAGTGGCTTTGACCCAGATGTTTTGGGGCTTCCCAAACTGTGGTAGCTTTTCAGAGTATCTGAAGCAAAGGATCAAGGCACACTCTTTTCTCCTTCCATAGCATGGGTGAGCTTTTCTTTCAGTGATAAATTTAGAACAGGTTCTTACCACATACTGCTATACAGATATGAGTTCTGTGTTTCTAGTTTGGCGTGAGTCTTAGGGTATCATCCCCATCTGTTTTTGGCACATTTACATCCTTGCTGGTGAGAGGCAGCTGCTGGTGAACTTCCTGCAGATGGCTTATATACTGCTAATGAAACTGCTCTGTCAGTGATGACAGCAGAAATTGCAAAATGCCGCCTAGTATTCAAAATTGGATGGAATGGTTTTCCTTAGGAAACAAACTAATTGTTATTACTCTAATGGACGCAAATAATTTTGTCAAGGAACACATCAAGTATGTGTGAAAAGCTTTTTGTTCTGTCTGTTTCAGTTGTCTTCTTTTCTTACCCTGTTTTCCCCTTACGTCTGTTTTTGATAACTAATTGAGCAAAAATAGACTGATTGGATGCAATATGCTAAATATTGTTTCTAGGTTTGTGTCCTTGCCTCCTGCACCCTACGTTCTGCTTGTAAGAGAGCTCATCAGCTGAAGCTTTCTCCCTGGATGATGTAGAACTGTAAGCCCAGTACTTTTTCACTTGAAGATGGAGGATTCAGCAGCAGCTTGCCTTCTTTTCCTGTTTGGTACCAGTTGTTCAGGCCCATCTGGAACTTAGGAAGTGGGAAAAACTTTATTCACATGTGAAAACTGGTGTTACTGGCAGTAACACTTCTGTCATTTTAGGAAAGTGATTGTATAGTGTCTCTTGGACACAAAGGTGCTTATTTGCCTCTCACCTTGGAAAATATGTGCATTTGTAATAGAACATCTATCAACTCAAATGTTTCTTTCTCAGACTGGAAAGGTTAGGGAATTTGTGAAATTGGTGCATCATGAATCACACACACTTTTTCTACTGTTTTAACTAAATGGAAGATCAGCACATACCAGCAAAAGATGAGCTGCTTCTAACTGGTAATAAATGAACGAGGACATTTTCAGCAGTATTTTCAGGATTACCTCACTCCCAGATGAGGGCAGGTACAGATTAAAAAAAAAAAAAAAAGTACTGGGTTCTCCATTCTAGGCTGTATTTATATTTCATACGTAGGGCATATTTGAGGATGTGAGAAGCTGAAATACGTCTTATGAAGGCAGACCTCTAGAAATGGATTTTCATCAACCCATCTTCATCCCACTCCATAAATGACTGGATTAGTGGGTGCATATCTCATCTCATTGTCAAATAAGCTTTTCTATACCTGTTTGTCTTCCAGAGCAACTTAAAATGCCCTGCATGTTTAGTTAGTAATTGCTTCTGTTCCTGATCTGTAAAAGCAATGACCCTTTATTTGATTTACATTTTTCCAGTTTCAGGGCTGTTGCAGGAAAGAAACTGGTGGCTTCTTGCAGGTAGCTGTTTATACAAAGATAGAGCCTGGAGAATGTGAAAGGGAGCAGAAAATAATCCAGTACTGCCTTTGTTGTGGGCGTGAGAGATTACTGACAAGTGTTTGGAGGGCAATCAGTAAAATACATACACAATTGCATCTCATTTTCCATCCTTTTTTTTTCCAGCAGAATACTGAGACTTTATGGAAGAAACTGTGTGTTTATACTCTCTGTCTATCTTGAAGTGCCTTCTATTAGAATTAGGAGTATTGTTATGCTAAACTGTCTGAATCCAAGTGGCCATGACCTGTGAATCTGCATGTGCTCTCCACATTTGAAACAGTTATGAAATCCTGCTTTTCAGATGTCAGAAGAATGCTAAATCAAGGTCTTGCCATTTAAAAACGCTAAAAGCATTTCCTAAGCTCATGCTGTATGGTAAACTGCAGGTATTTTAAAAGCAATTAAGATAAATTCTACTGTTAATGACTTCAGAGCTTTTTTTTTTTTTTTTTTCTTTAAATTGTTTCCGTTCACATCTAAAGATTTTTTTCAAGTGCTTCTCATTTGTAATGCTCTTTTTTTTCCACTGTGACTGAATATAGAAACTGATTACCAAGTTCATGAATTTTCTGAAGCCCAGTGCAGGCAGTGTTAGCATCTGCTTCCTGACTGTTATTTATAGGTTCTGATTACTATGTTTCTAGCA
>NW_024884767.1:8017435-8032118 GCF_019232065.1 Centrocercus urophasianus | reverse complement strand
ATATGTTACCTTACGTGGCAATGTACCTGTTGTCATGTGTTTCCTATCACAAGCCCTGTGTTTTACCATCAAAGCAGTTGCTTTGTCTGTATGGTGAAATAACTGAACTGGTATGGCTAGTAAAATATCCCATTGTGGTGCAGAAAACTAATCTTTTAGATGAGATGGATCGTGTCCCATTCTGGTTTACCATGCAGCTTAACTGGCAAATGTTCTGCTGCAATATATGGACTGGATTAGTAAAGGAAAAAATGAATTTGCAAGCCAGTACTGTGGCTGTCCAAATTCATTTGAAAAAACAAAACAAAACCAAACCAAAAAAAGCAGCAGTATCTGCATCTTCTGAAATGCAGCATATATAAACTTTTTTTTTTCTTTCTGTTATTGTCAAGATTTGTTTATAAAACCCAACTTGCCTGTCAAATGAAAAAGAATTAATGATTCTCAAGCTTCTTTTTCTGCCTTAAAAAAAAAAAAGACAAACAAAAACCTAAGTCCAGAGTGCAGTACCATGGGGATGAAGACAATGTGTAATTGGGGCTGCCACCTTTCTGCCTTCTTGCTTTCACTACTGTAACAGCTTTACAGCTTTACACAGGCTGCTGGCATATCCTGACACGAATCACAGGAGCAGTTTTAGCCTAACAAGAGGATATAATATGTGTCATCATTCTGACATATTCTTATGTTGCTTTATATGGTTAAAAGTTAACCCTAAGAGCAGCATTTAAAGTGCACAGTTTTTGACATAAGTGATAAATGCAGGTGGGATAAGTCCTGTCTTGGGCCTGAAAGGCCTCACAGAATAAGTTTCCAAATGATTAGTGAATGAGTCAACTAAATCTCTGCACATTGTCTGGTTCGTGAGGATCCTAACTCCTATTAGGTGAACATGCTTGAATTTTCTTTGGTTAGAGATTTCAATGTCTTTGTTACTTCTCTTTCACAAGAGAACAGTGTGGTAGAGGTGTCTGTTTCCCTAGTATTTTGATCAGGATTTAGATGATGGATTTTCTTTATGGCCTCAATTAAAAGATAGAGATAGGCTGAGTTGCATAAACCACTCATTCCTCTTCCCGAAATGCACTGTGATCCTGTAAGATTGATTGTTGATCTATTCTTAGTATGTGTTTAATTTGCATCATTGTGTCTTAATAGCATATTTCCTAGTAATATCAGAACCTTTCTCAGATCATTTGTATCTTGCTAGTTTGAGTTACAGCTGCTCAGACTTCTTGTTTTTCAGATAAATTGATGAACAGTCTTTTCAGTCTTTTCTCTTTTTTTTTTTCTTTTCTTCTTTTCCTCCTGTATTGACCCTGTGGTTATCTGTTGTCATGCTCAAACTAATATTTTGCTTATCTGGACAATGCATAATGGGCTGACCATTCATTTAAGGCAAAAAAGATTATTGTACAGATTTGTGCATGGACATATATCAGAAGCAAAACAGAAAAATCAGTTTACCAGTAACATGTTGAATTTAGCTGTTCAGCACACGTTGAATAATGCAGGAGTTACGGAAGTATTTTTTGATATTTGCGGAGAGATTCTGCAAGCCTGCTGGAAAGAATAAATGCACTTTAATGAGAATAAGTGCATCAGAAAAATAGACCATAGGTGAAGTAAAGAGAACATGCAGATTTTGAATTTGATAGTAAAAAGGTTTTCAATTAGGTAGCATTCAGATAACTTTGGTCATATGTTTAATCCTGGTCAGACCTCATACTCAAAAGGTGTCAGAGCTGCTACAGGGCTCACTATGGAGGGGGTGAAGTAGTCAGTGGCAGCATCAGCTTGTGGAGAACTGACGAGAAGCAGCAGCATGTAAAGATGATGATAATTCCGTCAAATAACGTACTTAATTCCCCAAGTGCTCTCCTCCAGAACATTAGCATGCAGTGAAACATGTTTGTATTTTGTTCTATGCTAGCAGTATGGAAGTGAACAGTTAAAAAGGGTTTAAAATGAGATTCATCTGAGTATTTACAACTCCCTTCACTCCATTAGTTTGCAGGAATTAAGTGAGATTGAAGCAAGTCAAAGAAAATGTCTCTGACACCAGAAGTATGAAAGTGTAGACCACCGGCTGTGATAGTAAGAGCATACGAACAAAGCTGCTTTTTTAATTTGGGCTCTCTATTGTGAAACTCTTGGTACTTTGATTTCCAGTGTGTGGCTTAGGCAAGCACCACTAAATTTCAGCTGAGCTAGAGCAGCATGTTTCTGCATGGGTTTCTTGGATTGATATTGAGAAGTTTGCTAAATGGCTGAATTCTGTGTTGAGCAACTACAGTTCTCTTTCAGAATACATGCTAATTTAATGTGTGCTTAGCAGCCTAATTAGAAGAACCTTGATTGGTAAATGTGGAAACTGTAGGTGGTCTACAGTGACTCAACATAGCTTGTTATAAATCCTGTTTTATTTGTTTCTTCAGCATACTCTATGAAACATTTAGACACAGGCTGGATATAAACCCCTGTGCTAGCAGTAAGGAATGTGCCATTAGTGACTGATGTGCTCATGTATTTAAAAATACCTTTCCTTTTCACTGGGCCTTTCCTAAGGATTTTATTTTATTTTTCCCTTTTTTCTTTTTTTAAATTTCCCCATAGACTATGATTTGCAGTGTTCAGTGTAGGGAATGGCAGATGTTATTGAAAGTCTTGCTGGATATAGCATGCTTATTACATCTTTCAGGTAGGAATATTCTTAATAATTTGCCTGATTTGATTTATCTCACTGTCATGCAGTAAATAAGGAGGATATGTCCTGAAGGTTTTCTTTTAAATGAATGTTTGTGGTGAATTTTAAAAGGTGTACTGGTTACTGAATTAGTTCTTTATGTACTGATGATAAGAAATTATGCATACGCTATCTTCACAGGATGCTGCAAGAATCCATTCACTCCTTATTCAGTCGCTTCCTGTAGGAGAAAAATACTATTGAGGAGAAACACCAAGGGCACATAATATATCCTGTAATGCTCTGGTTCATGGCACTTCCCTCTACTGTTCTGCAGAGAGCAGTGCAGCTCCTGGGAGTCGTCCACGAAGCGCTTCTGTGAACTGGGTCCTGCAGGGCAGGCTAACAGGGCAATTTTTCTGCCCTGTTTCCTTTTGTCTGTGACATTTCGAAGCACAATAGCTGTCACAATTATTGGTTAAAATCCTGATAAAGCATGTACCATCAAATAGGAGGGTAGACCTATTGGAAGTACTGTAATTCCAATTATATCAAAGGTAAAACTGGTGTTTTATTAAGTGTGCTCAGAGTTAATGCAGCCCTGGCTTAGTGTCATTTTACTGAAGTTGATGATTTCTTATTGTGACATTTTGAAGTGTGGAAGACAGAGATGGAACACATGGTTATCATGCTCTGAATAATGTTCTTAAAAAAAGATAAATTAATAAGATTAATGTTTCTGAGTTGTTTGAGATGTTGAGAATACTTGCAGTGGGCAAATTTTAGCAACTCCTGGTTTATAAAGGCTTTCCTAAAATTTTGTATCTAGCTGTAGGAGGCATGAAGAGCAGATCTTTATCTTACCCCCTTAGATTTTGCAGTACCAAGTAATGTCACTATAGATTTAAACATACAGCTTTTAGCAGCATGCTTAATGAAATGCTTTTAGGTCTGTAATGACTGATAGATACTTAAGATGAAGGGGACTGTATCTGTACTCTTGGCAAGAGTGATGCAAGTTCTGTCTGTATTCTTTGTATGTATTGATCCACTACAAGGAGGTGTAGTTGTGTAAAAGAGTCATATTGTGTTGTTTGTATATATTTTTAAAAGTAAGTAGGTATGTTTCTGGTCATTACAGTTAGGTAGTACTTCATATGACTAAAATTAAACAAAACAAATGCATGTGCAGTTATTTAGAAATGGAAAGTAATACTAATTTCATAATGTAAGAATTTTTTATGCCTTATCTCAAGAAACGAAATGCTGTAGTGTAATCAAAATGTACTGTTTCAAATCGCATAAATAAGAAAATTCAAGTTTAAAACCTTCTACTCTATTAAGCAGCTTAGTCTTTATATAATTAAGAGAATCGCTAGCATATGGTGGAGCACAATCCCTCCTGAAGCATGCATTCTTGAATAGGAAGCCTCATTAGTAAAATCAGTTTTTTGAAACTACTAACATATTTTACAATACCTTTTGGAAAATTTATAACATATCTCAGTGCAATAATTTGGCAATAGACTACTGTAGCTAAGGCTCTGTCAAATGTGCTTCACAGTAATTACAGTAGTTTGAAGGTTTTTTGTTTGTATGTTTGTATGTTTCTTTTTCTGCAGTTCTGAGCATAAGTCTGAACTCTCCGTCTTGGCTGCAGTTTCCCTACTTATGATCTTTGTTCTGGTTCAAAGAAGATGCTCACTGGTTTCAAAAATTGCTATGGCACTTGGGCTCCTGGGAGTCTACAGTTACCGGGCAGCCATTGGAAATGTCGTATTTCCATGGCAACATGACAGCAAAGATATTTCAAAGTAAGTTAATCAACAGATATGTAAATCTATTTCTAGAAAGGTATTAACACTTTCGGTATCGGGATGAGGTGGAGATGGATGTTATGTTTAGACTGTAATCAAATTCTTACGAATAGAACTGCATTTTGTATGTGGCTGACACACAGTTCTTGTGATGTGTAATTTCAAGCCTTGTGAAGTGTCCTGCGACTAATCAGAGGAAAATCCAGTAGTCATTCCCTGTATTTTTGCTAGAAAGAAGCTCCAAATACACCATCTCCTCTTGTTTTAGATAGATTTGCCACATTTAGCAGAGAACATGTCAAGTTCGTTTAGCTGTTTGTTAGTTTTGAAGAATGATTATACAATAATTGAGAGTGTTGCTTTTCTATATATTTCTTTCTCAGTTGAATATTTTTGTAATGTATGACTGTAACAAAATTGTTCTGCACAGTGCGTACTGAGGACTTTTATGGCGATGTAAATTTCTTAAAGAACTAGTCACTGCAATTGTAAGGAATTTATTGGTGTTTTTACCAGTGATTACTTACAGAATGTAGCTAAGTGACTTCAGTTTTCTCGTGGAGCTTTTTATCATTGGATAGTACCTGGCTTGTAAATATCAGAGCTGTGGAAAACTTGCGGAGTTAGTAAGAGCATTAAAAGAGGAGGAGAGGATCGTGGAAGACAAGTATAACTACTGTCTTATAAATGCAGTAAACTTTCACACTCATTTTTAATTTGATGTAAGTGGTTTCTTTTGGGGCTTTTTAATTAGAGGACAGAAATTCACAAGATATGCAGATGGGAAAAATATGTAGGAAAAGATTTTAGGACACATACATCAGATTTTCTAATAAGGCATCTTTATAAACTGAATTTGTGTCTATATATAGACACACATTCATTTATTTTTATATATATATATATATATATATATATATATATACAGATGCATTTACATACACTCCATCTTTCCAAATATTGAAGATAGTTCTAATGTTAGATCTTGATTGACAAACCTGATTTCATTCTGTGACAAGGTTACCTGCTTAGTGGATGAAGGTAATGCTGTCGATGTTTTCTACCTGGACAAAGCCTTTGACACTGTCCCCCACAGATCCTCATGGAGAAGCTAGCTGCCCATGTTTGGATGGATGTACATTCTGCTGGGTTAAACACTGGCTGGATGGCCGGACCCAAAGAGTTGTAGTCAATGGAGTTAAATTCTGTTGGCAGCCAGTCATGAGCGGTGTCCTCCAGACCTTGGTACTGGGACCACTTCTATTTAACATTTTTATTAATTATCTTGATGAGGGGATTGAGTGCACCCTCAGTAAGTTTGCAGATGACACCAAGTTGGGAAGGAGTGTTGATCTGCCTGAGGGGAGGAAGGCTCTACAGAGGGGTCTGGATAGACTGGATCAACAGGCCAAGGTATGAGTTTCAATAGGGCCAAATGTTGGGTCTTGCGTTTCGATTACGACAACCCCAGGCAACCCTACAGGCTTGGGGAAAAGTGGCTGGAAATCTGTCTGACAGAAGGGGACCTTGCTGTACTGATGGACACTCTTCTGAATATGAGCCAGCAGTGTGCCCAGGTGGCCAAGAAGGCCAATGGCATCCTGTCTTGTATCAGGAGTGGTGTGATGAGCGGGACTATGGAAGTAACCCTGCCCCTGTACTCGGCATTGGTGAAGTCCCATCTTGAGTACTCTGAGTTTTGGGCACCTCAGTACAGAAAGGACATTGAGGTGCTGGAGCAGGTCCGAAAAAAGGCAACAAGGCTTGTGAAGGGCTTGGAGAATATGGCCTATAAGGAGAGACTGAAGGAACTGGGAACGTTTAGTCTGGGGAAGAGAGGCTGACAGGAGACATTATTGATCTCTTCAAATATCTGAAAGGTGCTTACAGCGAGTGCAGGGTTGATCTCTTCTTACTGGTGACAGATGACAGGATGAGGGGAAATGGCCTCAAGTTGTGCCAGGGTAAGTTTGGGTTGGATAACAGGAAACACTTCTTTATAGAAGAGATTGTTAAGCACTGGAATAGGCTCCCCAGGGAAGTGATTGAGTCACCATCCCTGGATGTGTTTAAAAACCGTTCGGATGTGGTGCTCAGGGACGTGATTTAGCAGAGGGTTATTAGTTGGGTTGTATGGTTAGGTTGTTGTTGGACTCGATAATTTTTAAGGTCTTTTCCAACTGAATTATTCTAGGATTCTATGAATTCTGTACCAGCGTTGACATTGTATGTTATTTCTGCTAAGTGTGAAAGTAATGGCAGAATCACAGAATTGTAGTGGTTGCAAGAGATCTCTGAGTATCATCTAGCATAAAACCTCCTGCTAAAAACGGGTTCCCTACAGTGGGTTACACAAGAAGGTGTCCAGGTATGTTTTGATCATCTGAAAAAAAGGAAATTGCATAGTCTCTCTGCGCATTTTGTTCCAGTGCTCTGTGATCTGTAGCTAGAGGAGAACACCACTGTTTACAGGCTTCCAGCTAGACTCTGCACCACTGATCACAACCCTCTGAGCTCTACCAGTCAGTTCTCTTGACCACACTTCCTGACCTTACTTATGAGGATTTTATGGGAGACAGTGTCAAAAGTCTTGTTGAAGTCAAGGTGTATGACATTCCCCCCTTGCTTACTTACTTTGTCATAGAAGTCTACAGGGTTGATCAAACATGATTTCCCCTTGTTGACTGCTGCTGACAACCTTCTCCACTGGCTCAGAGATGACATAAGTTATTACATCTCCTTCCCAGAAACAGAGGTGAGGTTGACTGGACTGTAGTTTCCTGAGTCCTCCTTGCCCTTTTTGAAAACTGGGGTGATACTGGCTTTCCTCCAGTCTACAGACACCTCTCCCATTCTCTGGAAGCTTGATAAAGAGTAGTTCGGTAATCAGTTCTGCTGGGTCCTTCAGCATTCATGGGTGCAATGGTAAACTGTATTCTGCAGAATTTTGCTCTGTGATTGAAAGTATTTTTGAAAGCATGTGTGGTTTCTGGGTTTAACCTCATTTCTGTGCTTGAGTAAGGTCCTTGGAGTTGCAGTGAAAAAAAAACTGCAATATGGGACAGAACATTAAATACAGCAATTGAGCTACAAATGGAATGCAATTAGAGAAATAAGTGGAGTACTTAAGACAAAAGCCTTTTCTGAGAATTTTCTCATTCTGTACTCACTGTAGTGATTTTAATTACAAGAAGAAAGATAAAGGGCTTTTATATTGTTTCACCTTAAATAGTGAATATGATAATGTGCTTAAATCATGTCAAATGTTTATGAATCTCTAATTATATAGTGATTTAAAAGATGCTCTCAAGATTAATGAAACAAAGCTTCAGAAAATAAAGCTTTATTGGCAGGTATAGTGGTCTTGTACTTAAAGCACAGCTTGAAATGAAGTGGCAGTTTATCTGGGAGCAAATAACAAGAGGGTTTTTTTTTTATTATTATCTTAACTGAAATATCTTTGTGCTTTCTGAGTGCAAATACCCTACAAGACTCCAGACACTCATTTTATACATCATGGGACAGGTGTACGCTGTAGTCTGTATTTTCTATGATTCTTATTTAAACAAGATGCTTTCAGGGTGGGGCTTGATGGTCCTTATGTATTCTTTTACCATATACATTTAATGAAATAGTAGTATCTCTGATTGGAATGGTCATTGCAATTATGAAATGTTCCCCAAACCATTCCTACTGAAGGAAGCAGAACTTTTTACCTGTGAGCTAGTTATGCTAGGATATGGGCTTCTTAAGCCTGTAATACAGGGCCTAACAGAGCATTGTTTGTCCAGCATCACTGACTCTTTAAACACAGTGGCTCTTGCAAAACTTCCTGAACAGCATGCCAATTAAGATGGTAGACATGTTAGCACATTTCAAATGTTAGCTGATATGTTAGCATAGCAATTTAAACTCACCTTGATTAGATGGCTGATATGATAAATGACCAGGAATGTCCTTCAAATTTGTCTGGAGGTATCTTTATCATGTGTGTGACATGAAGGGGAGACAGATCCAGATAGAAGGATAGCTTTGTGTAAGATGCTTTTTCATCTGTATGTAGCTACTGCATCTTTAATTCATGTTTACTTAAGACAGAATCAGTGCTCTGATGTCCCATCTGTTTCCCTTTTACCTAAAACAAGAGTTTTCTCTTGCTGTGACACTTGCTGGAAGATGGATTAGACAATTGAAGAATATTCCTTCTTCTATGGCCTGAGCTTAGATAACCTCTAAATTAAAAAATGTAAGGAAATAATGTGGCCTTCAATTTTTTGGAGTTTTTTTATAATGATGATTTGTACAATAAAAAAAGATGTGTATATGCCATACTGAAGTGGAGGGTAGTGCTCTTGCTAAAAAACTTTTTTAGTTTTAATTTCATGAACCAGTTAATCTCATTTTTTCACTTAACTCCTTTCAATGTTGACTAGTATTCAAAAATTATCTAAAATTTTGCTTCTGAGTTTATAGAATCATGGAGTAGTTGGGTTGGAGAGGACCATAAAGCCCACTGAGTTCCAACCCCCTGCCATGAGCAGCGCTGCCTCCCACCAGCTCAGCTGCCCAGGGCCCCATGCAACCTGGCCTTGAGCACCTCCAGGGATGGGGCACCACAGCTTCCCTGTGCTGCCTATGCAACTGCCTCACCACTGTTACTGTAAATAATTTATTCTAATGTCTGATCTAAACCTACCCTCTTTTAGTTTAAAGCCCTTACATCTTGTCCTCTCGCTACACCCTCTGATAAAGGTCAGTCCATAAAGCTGCATGACTGCATTTCAACACTTTTTGGTAATGATTACATCAGAATTAACGGAAATACTGAAATAGGGCAATTAATTTCTGCATGAGCCAGAAACACAAGAACTCTGTGAACTTTACTATTCTGCTCCATGAAGAAACAATTCTTTATGCTTTACAAGATAATGTATTTTTAAGTTCAGGTGACTCAAGAATTCTCGCTTCTGAGTGAACTGTATTACCTTTGTAGAAGACTGTGTTCATTCACCACTCATATACAAAGATCTTAATAATTCCTGGGAATAACGAATTCTAAATTTTGAATGTGTACATAATATGTATTATTTTTTCTAAAATTAAAAAAAAAAATCATAGTATTTTATTCCAGTTTTTAAACCTACTGGCCCTTACCTTTGGCAGATTTTTTTTGAATGAGGTACCTGTTCTCCAGAAGCTTGACTTTCATTGGAAGTTGTTGTCATTTAAATGGGAACGAATTTTAGAATTCTGCATATTTGACAAAGCCAACTAATTAAACAAAAACAAAAGGGCCCATACTATTAGTAGCATTAGGACTTGGTCTGTTTGGCGGAACTGAACAGACTTTGTGCATCTCTCTTGAAAAAGACTTTTTTTGACCTATGAAATTGATACTAGTGAGTAACTTATGCTTCTAGTTTGCTTTTTCAGATACATATATTATTTTCTTTTCTTTTTAGGGGGATTACTGAAGCTCGTTTTGTTTATGTCTTTGTTCTTGGAATAGTCTTCACTGGCACTAAAGATTTGCTGAAGTCACAGGTTATTTCTGCAGACTCCCGTATGAAGAGTACAGGACTATGGGAAGTGTATAGTGGATTAGTTCTACTGTCAGCCCTTCTATTTAGACCACACAATTTACCAGTCTTGGTATTTTGTCTGTTGATACAGACAATGATGACAAAATACATCTGGAGACCTTTGAAATTTGATGCAGCACAGATCACCATAATGCACTACTGGTTTGGCCAGGCTTTCTTCTATTTTCAGGTAAGCTGAATGTTTTCCCTGCTATAGGGCGGGGAGGGGAATATTTTTCAAAAGAAATGTTTATGGAATGTGAAGTGGCAACCAAGTCATAGAGTGGGAGAGCTCACTGAGTTCTCAGAATTATTATGTTTCTAACAATGTTTCTGATTAACGTTTCTGTCTCAGAATCAGGGAACCGTATGTGCTTGATAACGTGATACCCTCAGTGCAGAGCTGCACAATTGTCAGAAATATCAGCTATGTATAATGTGGGGCTTTGGTCTGTTTGTAGCTACTACTGTGGTGATTGTAAACTGAAATATATAAGCTGAGTTGATTAATAACAGTAACAGAAAGATGCTTTTTTTTGTACCTGGATCTTTAGACTTCCAAAACCTTTGGTAGCATCACAGTGTATTTATATGAAGTTCACAATTGAAGGGAATCTCTTTGTCAATGTAAGGCATCTTAGGAGGGTCAAAACTAACTGCTGTTCTTATTACAATGAATCATATTTCCTGGAGGATCTAATGATTTCAGCAACGTTGTTGTCCCCATTGTTGCAATTACACAAAAACTTTTTTTTTTTAGCATCAAAGTAAGAGAGGCTCTTTGCTCTTCTGCTAGTGCTAGGAACTTAATGTAGTAGTGTCCTAAGAGAACATTAGTTAAGCTGGAAATCATGTTGTTAGATTCTGGTTTAGGAAGAGAGGCTTTCTGAATTGCTGCAAACTTCAAGGTAAGGAGTGTGGTGGATATAACTTCCAGGCATGGCTAAGAATGTTAAACTGTAGTCAAGCTTAGTGTACTTCAGATACTTTCTAATTCTTTTAGTACAGTTTGAGTATTGGCTTAACTTTCCTCTGAGAGAGCACGTCAGGACAGAGGATCATTGGTGGGCATACCACCATTGTGTTTCATCCCTTCCTAACCAGTTTTGCTTCTACCTCCTGCTCCGAGGAGGTAACGTTTTTTGATTGAATGTCTTTTGCATGTATAGAGCATTACAATTCAGAGCCAACTCCAGTGATTGCCTTCTGAGAGGGACTGGAAAGAGGCTGAAAGCCTCTGCATACTGAGGTACTTAACAAAACCACCTGTCAGAAATGGTGGGTAGGCTGACAAGAAAGTCGTAATTATGGAAAAGAGACTAACAAAGAAAAATTTTAATGTTGTTGTAAAGCATCTATTTTCCAGTACCTGAAGGAGCCTACAGTAAAGTTGGGGAAGAACTTATCATAAGGGCAGATAGCAAGAGGATGAGAGGAAATGGCTTTAAACTGGAAGAGGGTAGATTTAGACTAGATATTAGGAAGAAATTCTTTGCTGTGAAGGTGGTGAAACACTAGAACAAGTTGCACAGTGAGGTTGTGGATGCCCCCTCCCTGAAAGTATGCAAGGCCAGACTGGGGGGGCTTTGAGCAGCCTGCTCTAGTGGGAGATATCCTTGTCTGTAGCAGGGAGGTTGGAACTAGATGATCTTAAAGGTCCTTCCAACCCAGGCGCTTCTATGATTCTGTTTTCAGTGATGATGAATTATTGGAGTTGGCTGAGAATTTCACAGAACCATCGAATCAGGAAGTAGTTGAGGCTGAGGAGCACTTCTGGAGATTTTTCAGTCCAATGTCCACCAATCAACAAGTGGGTCAAGTTCAGGTTACTCAGAGACATATTCAGACTTCTACTGGGGAGCCTAGAACTGAAGCCAGGACCATGAGTGTGATCTCACTACTGCTAAAGAGAGGGAATGGAATGTCAATTTGAGACAGCTAGCAGTGCTCTTCCCACTGCAGTCCCAGGTGTTATTGGTAGTCTGTGACCCAATGGTAAATGGCTGGCTAATAGACAAGATTGTGTCCATCAGGACAACTTATGTCCTTCTCAGCCAAGCTGCTTTCCCAGTGGTCATCCCCCAGCCCATCCTGGCACCTGAGTTGATTCTTCCCCACGTGCAGGATTTTGCATTTCCTGCTGTTGAACTTCCTGAGTTTGTTGTCAGCCCATTTTACTGGCCTGCTCCGGTCCCTTTGAATGGCACTGCATGTAGACTTGGTGAGGATGTTGTCTCTGCCATGCTTCTTTAAGGAAGATGGCCCCAGTGTGTGAAGCCCTGTGGTTGGATGCTAGTGAGTGGCCTCCAGGTGGAGTTTGTGCTGCTGATCAGAACCCTGTGTGTTGAGCAGCTGGGCCAGTTTTCAGTCCACCTCTCTGTCCACTTATCTGATCAGTTTTCCAGTTAGGATGTTACAAGGAAAATAAGAACTTCTTGAGATGTTATATTTGCTGTGGAAATACTTTTTTATTTTCTCCAATCTGAGGGTTGTAAAAAAAAATTTTGAAAAAACACTTGTGCAAGAAGTTCCAAAAAGTTTGAAAAATGTGTCTTTCCATGTGTCTCTGTTGTGCCAAGCATCCTTTTTCCTATCAATGTAATTATACTATACCAATGAAATGTATTTCCTATACCAATGTAAGATAACAGATCTTACAGCACATGTGGATTTTTTTAGTGGTTTTATACTGGTGTTACTGAGAAGATATTTGTTTTAAGATTTCTCTTCTTACATTATTGACTATTTTTTTTTTTGCACTTTTTAGTATTTTTATAATCAAGGAGCTTTTTGATTTCAAGAAGATAAGTGACTTCCATTCGAATTAGCTGCACATTGTACTGTTGGATGTCGTGCGTTTGCCTACCATCCTCTTGGCAGTTTTGACACATCTTCTAGTTGTCTTTCCTTTGAGAGTAATTACATTTAGCATGATACGGATTTCAGCAAACCTGAGGGTATTTTAAAAATTAGCTCTTATGATACAGCAAGCCTCAATGTATGTAGGCATGCTGCTGAATCGCAGCATTCAAAGCTCAGAAGGATATTGCATGCATTGTAGTTACATGATTTCTTGACCATTCTTTATGCCTCCTTTATTGGTTCAACAAAGAATGAAGGATGGAGAGTGATTGTTAATTCCTAAAGCTTCTACTAGAAGCAGTCCAAAGCTTCCCACTCTCCCCCTGCCATTCAAAGCTTCCCACTCTCCCCCTGCCATTTTCTTTCTGAGCCTGGTTTATTATTAAGTTCCATGTATGAAACAGAACAGACCCAGTCAGGGAGCTCTCATGTTGTGTCCGATAATTTGTCTGTAAACTCCAGCTCTGAAGAAATTCTTCTGAATTTAACATAATTTTGATAAGTAATTGCTTAATTTGTAATCTTTCTAGCATGGTATCCTTAAAATAATGTATCCATTCTGGAAGATGTTGACAGCAGTCTCTAGCAGATTTTTCTTTTGCTATCTGCTCTGAAAACCAAGGCATGTACTTAACTCTACTGTATGTCCTAGGCAGAGTGAAATGTCAAATGGATTGCAGTGGAATAGGAAGGGTTTTAGAAATGCCAGTTTTGATTGTGGCCTTCATATTCCTAGAGATGATTTGAAAATAGAGCAATCAGTTATGCTAAGTAAAAAAAAGTTTTCAAGGTAGGTGGAATTCTCCGCTGTTCCTCACTCTTAAAAAGTTTTCAGTAATCATTTCAAATTGCTTTAATGGCATTTAAAGTAGATTCTCTTTATAGGATAGAGATGAAAAGTTGGACGAAAATGCTTCTGTTCAGGATAATAGCTTGTTTCATTTATTCTGTGATGAAGGAACTGTTCTGTAGCTATGAGAGAGAACAAACTGAATCATACAAGCCTAACAGGTGGTGTTTTTTTTATTTTTTTCCAACTTCACAATTAAAGGCAGCTATCTGATGTGCAAGCTATTACTGCAGAAAAACAGAGCAGAAGTGTTGGTAGCTCATGAAATTACATAGGCTACAAACATAACTCAGAATCCAGTCAAAGGCGACTCTTCACTTGGAAGGTAGCTCTCGGTCTGTATTGAGAATAAGACTTCCTATTTGGAACTATAGCTTAAGGGATGGAAAAAACTTCTGGCAGTTTTGCTGAAGAAACTTCTCTTAATACATAGTATTCTGATCTAAAGCAGTTTGGACTGGTTCTGTGATGGGATGAAGGGACCCGCAGTCTTATACTCTCAGAAAAGAGGAAAGGGGGAAGGGAAAAGGTGGGGAGGTGGGCCTAGATAGGGAATAAAGCAGTGGCAGTGAGAAAAGAAAGGAAGCTAATTTACTAAACATGATAGCAGAATGAGATATAATACAGTGGAATCCAGTATAAATGAAAATGAAGCTAATAAATCAAATGAGAAAGTATCCAAAACTTAAGGTCTTATTCTAATGCTGTAGGCGAGATGGCTATGAGTAAAAGAGTAAGCAAGTAAAAAGAAAAAGGCACAGTCTCAAGGCACCCTGCTTGTTCAGCACGATGTATAGCAGGACTCCCAGGTCTGCTCCAGCTGTCTAACCCCAGTGGAAGGGCAGGAGAAGCACCCTTCAAGGTGCCGGCAGCACCCGGCCCCATG
>NW_024884767.1:7949292-8017425 GCF_019232065.1 Centrocercus urophasianus | reverse complement strand
TGTGGGTTCGTGGTTCTCAGGAGAGAAGAAGAACTGCGTCTCCCAGATTCCCTAATCTAGGAATTCTTTAGTGGATTTCAAAGTCGTACACCAAGAGGAACTGTTGTGAGAAAAAGCAGAAGCAGTGGCTTTTCCCTTTTTTCTGGGAGCTGTTTTTAGTCTGATACTTTACTGCTGGCTCCTGTGCTGTGCCCCGTCTCAGACCATCTCAGTCCTGATCTGGACCCGAACCACCTGCTGGTTGGTTTTCTTAACCTTCACTTGCACCTGCCTCATCACAGTGGATTTTACTAAGTGATCACTGGAGTGCATCTGACTCTGATCGCTGTCTCCAGATGCAGTTCTGATCCACACGTGGTGCTTGACCTCTCAGTTCCTTGTTGATGAATCCATCACTGCCATCAGCCCGGTATTCATGCTCATTTCCCAGCTTACATTCTTTTTAGAGCAGCTGGCCCTTGCAGATCTCTGACAATTGGAACCTAAAAAGGCTAATTTATTAAACTACTTATGTGACTCACAAATTTCTTTTAACTTCTTTTTTTGTCCTTTACTAAAGACTTTTATGACTGCTAAATATGGGCAGAGGTTGCTTACACGGGTTTTACAGACTTTCCCATTCTGGCTGTATAACGTCGTGAGCAACCTGTGAAGTCCTTTGTGTCTGAACTTGCTTTCAGCAGAAGGTAGTACTTGAAGACTTCTGAGTTCCCTTCCAAACTGGGTTATCTTTAGTTCTATTGATACTGTTTTATTTGTGTGAAATTGGCTAAGACTTAACCTCGTCTTTCAGTCTTGTTTTAGTAGTTAGGATAATTGCTTTATTCATTACTTTGTGTAACTCAATGAAAAAAACCCCAAAGTTAAAAAGAATTCAGTATTGACAGATGTGGAACTGATGTATATTGTCAGCGCCATACTTATTTGCCTGTGTCATACTATTGCAAGTTTCTGAACCTCGTGATGAATTTGTCCACAGGTTCGAACAATAGATTTGATTGCTTAGTTTTAAGCCCTGAGTTGTCCATATCTTTTAACTCATCACTTATTTCCCAGAAGTATTGTATGTCTTTGTTGTTGCTACTTGTTTTTCAACGTGCGGTGACAATATAAATAATTATGTTAATTTTCCTTAGCTGTAGCAGCTCTTAAAAAGTATATATGTTGCTATAAGTATTTCTTAAGCTATTTTAGTTGTGTTGGACAGGAGCTCATAAAGGAAGAAAAGAAAATGGTGTGTTTCTTTACTGGTTTTATTTTTGTTTTTTTTTTTGCATCCTTAAAGCAAATGTATCTGTAGTAGAAGGGAAAGGAAGTACAGTCTCGAAACTTCTAAGACTTGTTTATACTCATTTTTATTTCTGTAGGAGAACAGCATAGGCTTGTATGTTTTTGTTGATATTACCTTTTGGTAGAAAGATGGTCTAAGAGACTTTGAATTGGCTTGTCAAACTCTATCCTCAGAGCAGGGGCAGCTGTGAGGTCAGAAAAGGTTGCTCAGTGCTTTGTCTGAACGCATTTTGAAACTTCTGAAGATAAAGGCTGCAGAACCTTTCTGGGCAACCTTCTCCAGTTACCTCATTTTTTCACCTTAAATTATTTGATTCAGGTAATTAAAGTTTTCTCATTTTGTTTGTGTACAGAATTCCAGTTACTATAAAATTACTGGAAGGGCTCAGTGGAAATACAGCAATGTGTCAATTCAGTGTTTAAGCAAGCCAGGAGCATGCCAATTTTGTATTTCACCTCTGTACTTCTCAGTTCAGTGAGAGTCATTTGAGATACTGTTGTTAATCACTTCTATATGATGAATGATATAACTGAATTTTTTTTCAGAAAAATCATTGCAGCTTTGAGGAGAGTTTTTGATTACTTCCATTACTGTCTATGGAGACCTTCTTCACTGTTACGCAGCAGATACCCTGGTTAGTTTTCCCAAGCTAGTGTTTTTATATCTGTTCTTCATTGATCTAGATCATTAGGAACTGCCATGGAATGCTTTTATGCAAAATTGAATTGTCTCCTGTCACTTTCTGCCATTACGACAATAAGCTATTGCTTATTGTCTGTTTTTTATTTTTTATTGTTTTTTTTTTATTACTGTTTGAAATATTTCAGTGGTACTTTAAATAGAGATTCTCTGAATTGTCAGTTATTTATGTGTCGTCTCAGTGTTGGAAGTTGTAAGCTACAGAAACGCAATTCAGATATATGAGCTAGTCTTGGAGAAAGGTATCTGCCACAAGGAACAAATGTTTCAGCAGAGCTCTTCCAATACTAGCTGACGAGCCACCCAGAGATTCTGTGGATTCCTGAAAGTTATGAAGATTAACAAGGTGAAGTCCACCACCAGTAGCTGCTGGGTGCCAGCCAGACGGGAAGCAGCTTTGCAGAAGAGGACCTTGAGGTCCTGATGAGCACCTACTTGTACATAAACCATCAGTGTTGCTAAGGAAGGTAATGCTGTCTTACGCTACATTAGCCAAAATATTGCCATCTCGTCAAAGGAGGGGATGCTTCATGTCTATTCAGCATCGGTGAGGCCATATCTGGACAACTGTGTTTAGCTCTGATCTCCTCAGTACAAAAGAGATGTGGAGCTAATGAAGATAGTCCTAACTAAGGACCACCAAGGTGACTGAGAGACTGGAGCATCTCACATATAGCAGGGACTGAGAGCTGGAGCTGTTGAGTGTGGGAGAGAGCTCAGAGGCGTCTCATCAATATTTAGAAATACCTGAAGAAGGTGGAAAGAGGAAAGAGCCTGGCTTTTTTCAGTAAGCAGGAGGCAACAAGCACAAAGTTGCACACAGAAGGTTCTCTCTGTGTATCGGGAAGCACTTATGTAATGTGCAGATGATGGCATACAAGCACAGGTTGCCCAGAGAGGTTGTGGAAACTCTCAGAGATCTTCAGAAGTTACATGGATGTGGTGTTGAGTGAGGCCTCTGAGTGGCCCTGTGGAAGCAGTCTGGTTGCAGTACATGGCCTCCAGAGACCCCTTGTAACCTCAGCTGTTGTATGAGGTGTTACCTGTTTCTCCCAGTACTCTTCTGGTACTACATCACTTCAAACAAATTCATAGATGCTGGGATGAGCTACACAGTGAATGTTGTATGTTTTTTTATGTTTCTTAAAAATGCCTTTTACTGATTATTTAAGCTGTCTAGGCAGTTTGTCCATTTCAGTACCAGCTGTTGTGGTGCAGAGAGTCGGGAATCAGAAACATCTCTGCCTTTGTGAGTCTTAATTCAGTTACATGCAACTTATGTTGTGGATGAAGGGGAGGTTTCTGTTCTACTACAGGCTCCAAACAGGAGCCCTGCTGTCTCCAGGAGCAAAAAATATTTATATCCTGGTGTAATTTTAAGCCACAAACCTAAAATCTTGGTTTTGAGCCATGAGTGGTAAAAAATGTATATTGTCATCACTATGACTGAAATCAGATAATGTAGCTGTTTGTTTTAATATATTTTTATAACATAATTTATTAAACATCAGGCATATGTATTTGCAGCCAAAAAAAAGACAAGCAGAAGATGTTGTTCATGCCTGAAGTAATCGTTGAATCTTAAATTGAAGCTGTTGTTTGGCAAGGTTCTGTATTGAAATTCCAGTGTAAAGATTGTAAATAATATGACTGTACTGTAAAGTGGCTCGAAATGTTGATGCAATAATTGGTACAAATAGTTGATGTAATAATTAATTCCTTTTTAATTGAATGTATCCTAGATGTTTCTTTGGAGATAATTGAATCTTTTGATTTTATTCCTATTTTCAGGGAAATTCAAATGGCATTGCTACTGTGGATGTTTCAGCAGGGTTTGTGGGACTAGAAAGCTACGTGGAGATACCAGCAATCTTCCTTACAGCATTTGCAACATATGCAGGACCTTTGCTTTGGGCCATTCATCTTCTGTGCTACTTGAGTTCTGAAGTCAGCAGGTAATCATGTTTTGAACTAAAATAATGCTTCCTTATGTATTGCAGATACCATTCTTATAAATACACCTTTTCAAACAAGTATTTTTCTTTACACCATTCTTTCAGTTAGTTTTCCATTAAGAAAATGCATGTTATTTTGTTTTGTTTGTTTGTGTCACCTCACTCTCCTGGTTTCATTTTATCTGCAGTTTTCATTTTATTTGCACTGTTTTAGTAATTTTGTTTCTTAATGAGTTTTCAGTTTGCTGTGCTAAATTATTTAAAATTTTATTATATTTTGTTGTAACAAGGTGTGCTGCCTGAAAACATCCTTTTTAGAATCTATTAAGAAGGAGGCTTGAGAAGGCCTTTTCAAAATAATGACATGGAATTCAGACTTAATATACTGTTCTTTCAACAACTCTCCTTGCTTGGCATAGTGGCATGCAACTCTATACAGATCAAGCAATTTTATTTATTGTATGTTACTGATTATTGCTGTCACTTGTAGCTGAAATATTTGTACTTTTGGATATTTTGTATAGCAGAGGCATTAAGGAATGCAAAATAAATTGATGCATTTGGAATTTCAAGAAGACATAGTTGGAAATTGTTATGCATCTTAGCGTGCATGAAATAGCCAACTGGACTCTCTACTATTACATTTAACTCATCCTCTTGGTCACTCGAGAGGTGCAGTATGTTAACAGGAGTGACTGTAAGTTCAGTACCCTATCACATTATTCTACAAATACAAAAACATGATGTATTTTCACTGGAATACCATTTGACAGAGACCAAGTTCTTACCATTCCGGAACTTTCACCAGCTACATATCTTTTCTTTATTAATCTTTGGAATTAAAATTTATGCTTTTTTTCTTTCTAATTTAGAAACCAAACATTGGAGCAGGACTAGCAAATGGGATTTTAGACAGTATTTGTTTATGACAATTCTTTGCCTTATGCATAGTCATTCTGTGAACATATCTGACTTCCCTTCATCTGCATTGCTGTCCAGTCTCATCTTGTTTGTGCTTTTTGTTATCTGGCTTCTCTTCTCCTTTTACTTGTTTGCTTTGGCTATATGTACACTGTGAACTCTCATGTTGGCACACATGCCTTCATTATATGTGTAATGAAATGGGATCCTCAACTCACACAGCTGCATACAGCTGTGCAGGCCTTTGTGCAAGAAATGACTTATTCTTGTGGCCTAAATTCCTGCACTGTGTGTGTTGTTGTGTATTAACAAACACCTTTTATGGACAGGGATACACCTTACTCACTGGTCTGCCTATGTACCATACTGCTCTTCAAAGACACAGCTCTCTGTACTTTGTCTTGGTGGAACTGCACATGCCAGTGCTGGATCTGTATTGTGCCAGTAATGCACTTGCTTAGTAGAAACTTAATGACCTCTTAGATTGAGGCTTATTTCCCTGAAGTCATCTTTGATCTTATGTTGGCTGATATTGTCTAAATACTGGTGTTTATGTATAGTACATCTGAAATCCAGTCTTTTCTCTGTTCATTCTGATATTTTTTTGGCTTAAGTACATGTGGATTCAGTATCCATTGATGCCTGGGTTTGTGTAACCACCATGCTCCCCTCTTGACTTCTCCCTACCATCTGATGTCTTGATATGAAACCCAACATTAACTCCCTGTTTCTAACACTCTTTTTTTGTACAGAGTTTTATTCTAGCACTCTTTTGTTATTGCTGTGATCCATCAGTATATCTTCCCCTTACTCAGGCTCTTCAAGCATTCAACTTCCATTCAACTTCCGTTCTTTATACTCTCTTTAAAAACAGAGTTGCCATGTACATACAAAAATCCCTGCCTCTTGTCTTCTAGTAAATATGTGACTCATGACCTTGACTATTACTTATGCTCTATTAATCTACTGGTTGTTTTTTTTTTCCTCTAATTCCTTTATATCTCTGTTCAGCTATACCGTGCTGTGTTGAAAGTGATTCGTCTGTTCATGTCCACGTTGCACTGTTTTTTGGATTTTTTTGTTCCACTTTCTGTTCTTCATTACTACACTGTAGCACCTACTGTAGCTTTGGAGCTAGAAATTTTCTCTGAGTATAGAGGAGCAAGCAGCCTCATAGCTGTTGTGTGAGGAGGGAGAATAAAAGAATAAAAGCTACTGTAATGTGTTAAAGAGTTGAAGTTTTAATGTTGTTTAGACTCCAGATGGCAGACTGATCAGCACTAACATAAAATTAAGAAAAAAATGATATCACATGGCATGCTGTTTGAAAGCACTTCTAACAAATTAATGAAAAACTTTCTGTAACAAAATCTTTGAAGATCTTTACATGGTTAGTATTTTTTCAAATAATGTACCTCCATAGTAGTGTGGATTGTTCTCATATTTTCTTGGTTAATTTTTGCAGATTAAAAGCTCAACTAGTAGTGTTGCCAGGTACAGTGATGGTTTAAACTGATATCACGTGGGTAGCTGTGACCTGTAATACCCACATCACTTACGTAAGTAGATTCCATCAAGCAGCTTTCTAGTGTAGAAATTTTAAGGTTCATTTGGGTCAACTGGTAAGGTTGTTTGCTCTCCTGAACAGTGAATAACTCTGGATTGAAATCTCTCAAGCCCCTGGGACTTGTTTCTGTTGGTATCTTATCGTGATCAGAACTTTGGTCAACATGCTCTTTGTTTTGCTTTTGTGTTTTGTAGCTGGCTGAATGGTTTCCATATTTCTTTGTTGTTATTCCTTGGAGCAAAATCTCAAACGGGCCAGCTGCTTCATGTTGTTTCTTAAATACACAGATGATTGAGTTTCTTAAAAAAAAAAGCAAAATTTGAGATGTTTTTCTTGAAGACTTCTTATTAAATGCTTTATATGCAGTGCCTCAGTCAGTATAATTCAAAGTCTTTCCCTGAAAGATCCTGAATGAAGATTTTTTCCCCACTCCTGATAGGAAAGTCTAAAAAAATTCATCTGCTGTACTTTTGTGGAATATGCTGAGGTTGCCATCAGGACTGCTGACCCACCCTGAAACAGTCACAGTTGACTGGATATGTTCAGAACAGCACAGCAATGCTGTCCTTTCTGCAGTTTCTAGCATCCTGTAATCTGTTTTGGAGCTGCTTGCATCTGGGGAAATCTACATGTACAGAGAAGCCTGACCTCAGTTCTAGCTGTCTTCATTAATTCCAGACACTTAGTGGAGCTCTGTATAACTGATAAGGTGCACCAGATGCCTTTGCTTAGTCTTTTTGAAATTCTTAGAAGCTGAACTCTATTGTGGCTGTAACTTCTAAGGTACAAGTACACACGCATACTTTTCCTCCTTCTGCACTTTGCACTCATTCAGTCATAAAATGCTTGAGTATGGAGGGCATCTCTTAATATCATCTGTGCCAAACCTTCTGTTCAAAGGACAGTACTGTCCAAACAGAACAAGTTCCTCAGGGCCACATCCAGTCAGACTTTAATTATCTCTAAGGCTGGACACTCAACAGTCTACCTGGAAAAACTGTAGATGACAACCATGACAGAAAAATGGTTTTCTGATGTTTAAGTGTCATTTGTTCTATTTCAGTTTGTGTCCATTGCCCTTCATCTTTACTTGGGACCCAGCTGGTAAGAGTCTGTGTCTTCTTTACTGTTGCTTATGAGATATTTATGTATATTGAGAGCAACCTTCTCTTATCAAAACTAAATATTTCCAGTTTTCCTGGTTTCTTCTCTTCTGTCAGATGCTCCATTCCCAGTATCGTATTTGTGGTCCATCAGTAGACTCACTCTAGTATACTCATGTCTTTCTTACAATGGGGAGCCCAAAACTGGAGCCAGGACTGCAGGTGTAATCTCACTACTACTAAAGAGAGGTAATGAAGCATCAACTTGGGACAGCTAGCAATCCACTGCAGTCCCAGGTGTCACTGGTCTTTGACCCAGGACAACTTATGTCCTTCTCAGCCAAGCTGCTTTCCCAGTGGTCATCCCCCAGCCCATCCTGGCACATGAGTTGATTCTTCCCCACGTGCAGGATTTTGCATTTCCTGCTGTTGAACTTCCTGAGTTTGTTGTCAGCCCATTTTACTGGCCTGCTCCGGTCCCTTTGAATGGCACTGCATGTAGACTTGGTGAGGATGTTGTCTCTGCCGTGCTTCTTTAAGGAAGATGGCCCCAGTGTGTGAAGCCCTGTGGTTGGATGCTAGTGAGTGGCCTCCAGGTGGAGTTTGTGCTGCTGATCAGAACCCTGCGTGTTGAGCAGCTGGGCCAGTTTTCAGTCCACCTCTCTGTCCACTTATCTGATCTGCACTGCATCACTTTTTCTGTTAGGATTTTACAGTGGCAAGAGCCTCCTTGTGAATTGCAAGTGCGTTGGATATATGAAGTCAGGGCTCTCATGTAAAAAAAAATTAGAATATAAGGACTTGAAATAATATGTTGGAAATCTGGTTGTAAGTTGTTAAACAACTTGCATCCCCTTAATCAGGCACATGGAAGAATAAGATTTCCTTCTCATGTGCAAAGGTAAATATGCTTCTAAAATAACTACTGGCATGTGATAGACAGGAATGTGGATACTAGTGCCACTTTTTGTCCTTCATGCTCTCATAAAAAGCTTGGCAGCTGGAATGTGATGGGATTTTCACAGACAGAAATAGTAAGAACTCTTCTGCTTTAGTCTCCATGGAAACTGCAATAACTCTTGACTATGCTTCTGAGGCAGTGAGCACTGATGAAACAGATGCCTAAACTTAAACAAGCATTCTCTTTGTGATCGGCATAAATTCCAGAGAGCACATGAGTCATGTAAAGAGTAGTTTTTAGAGTGTATTGCTGTACTTTAAATTAGAACTTAGCATTTGGGGATTCTTATGATTGGAAGGGCCATGTTATTGTATAACCAGACCTGTGTTACATGGCCTCACTGTACTCATCTCACTCCAGATGGATTCAGTTTTTGCATTCCTACCCAAACAAAGTTGTCTTGTGGGTGACAGTCACGGTGTTATGTAATTAGCTCTCTTTAAATAGACAGCATTGTAGTTTTCAGGTTACTTGTTCGTTAGAATCTCTGTTTTAATTGGTTTAATGAGTCAGGTTTCAGTGTCAATGCTGGATGTCTCCTAACATTAGAAGAATGTTGCAAGCCTGTTGGCTTCTCTTCCCTACTGATCAAATGTTTTAGTAATGCTTTCGTTTCAGGATTAGCAACCTTTCAGGCTTTCAGGTGTTGAAAATCTAAGTTATGCCCAATGAGGGGATGTTTGTTGCAAAACGCTTAATGTTATCCTGGAACTTTGTTAATATAAAATGTTTGCACACTAAGCTCAAGATTTGCTGTGACTTTTTTTATGATGCTGATTTAAAAAGCATGCTTGTTATAGGAATATCTAACGTTAAAGTTTCAGCTTTTGCCGTCTTCAGTCCATTTCATTTATGGAGTCCTCCATTTACAGTTCATGCTAACATATTAATCCTTTTTCTTTCTTATATAAATTGAACACGCAGAGAGTGTTTTAATATTATTTCTTTCTTGAGTTCTAGGTAGAAATTGCTGTCCTCCCAAAAGACAAAGAAACAATCCAACCCTTTTTTTTCTGAACCCTTCAGTATTGTGTGTAAATAGTATTTAATTCCTCTGGTTTCACTCCATTCTCTCTCCCTTAGGTTAATTAAAGATGAATAAGTGTTTACAGCTATGAATATGTTGCAACTACATTCTCAAGAATGGTAATACCTGCTCTATGCTGTGTTTGCCAGCAATCCAGCTGACTAAAATAAAAAATGTAGAAGAAGGTATCTTATTCTTTCCTGGGCGTATAGAGAAATCTGAAAATCATTTCAAAGCAGAAATGTGGCTTTATTGCCGCAGGCTGGAAGACTATTGTACTCACTTTGGCATCTCCTGACATGTTGTCATTGTGAGTATGAGCTGGAGATTTCTCTTAGTCATCATTAAAGTTCTGTGATGGAGACCTCTTCATCAGTTGCCTCAGTGTTAGAGACAAATGACAAGTTACTTGAAAGCCTTCTGCAAAATAAATGTCATCCTCTTCCTCTATGGACCAGTTGTGCAGCTGTGTTTTAGGAGATGAAATACTTTCTACGTGAATGTTAAAGGAAGTTGTGAGCACAGAATTATAAACACACAGATTTGGAGTGGGTTGGGTTTTTTTTGTTGTTGTTTTTTTTTTTTTGCTTTAAGTGATGAAAGTGAGCACCTAAGCAGATTTGGAAGTTAAAAACTTACCTAATTTTTGGTAGAGTTCATATATTAAGCGTGAGGTTTTCTAATAATGACTACTGACCTTAATTGAGAACACATGCTTCATTGTGTTAGGTGTTGTCCAAGTACATTATAGAGTTGACCACACAGCTTTTAGATAGTCTTACTGATGCTGTGTAGTGCCATTATTGCTATGAGACTGTTATTACTGACAGAATTACTGGCTTAGAGTCTACTTTAAATCAGTGTAACAAGCATGTTTTTTGATTTCTGGCACAGCCTATCACTTTTTCTTTGTGGGTAATCTTGAATGGAAAGGAAAGAGTTCTACGTTTACGGATTTTTGTTTCTGTCAAAGCTCCAATTGTTTTAAGAGTTGTATTGTCTTCCTCCTCTTTTGATCTTCTGGTGTCTGTCTGACCTATAGAAGTAGGCTCAAAAGTGCTTAGCTGTAGAGCCTTCTGGTTTCAGTGTATCTGCAGAGCTACTAGCTGTTTCTTGCTCTGCAGAGAGTGCAGATGTGCAGTATTGCTTTGTTGTGCAGTATTTTACCTTCATTCTTGTTTGGAATCACTGCACGATGAGACCATATTTTCCTGACATCCTGTATAGAAGCCTGTTTATTATGTTTAATATGCACCTAAGGTTATCGGCTTTTAGGAGAATCAACAGTTAAAATACTGGGCATGAATAGCCTCAGAACATCAGTTTCAGGCAGAAATTTTTGAATCATGTGATAAGAAAAACAGAATTTCTTCAAAGAGTACAGATAGTCTAGATTGAATCTTTCAGCTTGACTTTAGAAAGACTTGAAAAACTTGAAAAAAACTTTCTGAAAACATGAAAAGATGATGAAAAGAATGCTAATTAATTTCTGTGACTGTAAAAGAAACTTCTGGTAATCCCTCCTATTGCTGATGAACTGTGGCTGTTTGAGAGTGACAAAGCAAAGCTAGCTTGCCTTGGAGTTCCAAGCAAGCATTAATGGAGCATGCTTCTTTAAAAAAAAATATAAGCGTGTAAATATAAGAGGTGCAATAAAAACTATTGTTGTAAATTGTAATGGAAGGGATTAGGTGTTTCTATATTCACATCTAAGATGTTTTCTTTGATTAGCCCATGCAACCATTTTCAGTGGAGGATGAGCCCTGAGGTTTGGTGTTGCTACAGAATGAAGTTATGCTTGTACTTCCACTCTTTTCTCTCGCTGTCCCTTGTACTCTTGCTGGGTATGCCCCCTCACCTGCATGCTCATACTTTCCCTCTTCTATTCTGCTGTCCTCTTATGTTGCGCTGTCATTCTATACATATGCCCTCCTTCCACAGCTTATTTCTCTTCTCTCCTGTTTTCCCGCCCTCTCACGGGTGCTTATCCACAGTCCGTGCTTTTCCCATCTCTCGTATGGTTTGTCTTCATTTATCCTGTGCATGGGCTTCACCCACTCCCCACCTCTTGTACATTCCTCTTGCCTGTCACACCCCTGCTTCCCACTGTCACACATTTTCTCTGGGCACTTGTCCGCTCGTACATGTGCTCTGCTCCCTTTCCTTGTGTACAATTTCCTTTTCTCATAGTCGACCTCCTGCATGTGCTCCATTTCTCTATTTCATTCCTTCTCACTTGCAGCACTTTTTCTCCTTTGTATGTCTTTGCTGTATGTTCTGATTGTCCCTTGCTTTTCCCTTCTGTCTTCCTTTTCCTTTTCTCCATTTTCTCCTTTCTCACATGGTTTCCAATCTCTCTCACATTCTCAAATTCCCCATTTCTTGCTCTGCTCTTCCCCACCCCTCACACTTTCAGTCTGTAACCTGAGCCTTCCTCTTCTATCTCCCGCTCTCCTCCTCTCTCCTGCTTCTTCTCTGGCTGGCATTTCCCCTGCCTCACTCTTGCTTTGCTTCTCTCTCTCACTTTGCCTCTTCCTTGCACTTCTCCCTTTACACTCTCCTCCCCTTTCTCCTGCTTCTCTTCTTTCCATCCTCCTGTTCCCACTCTCTGTTCTTCCCTGCACCTCTCCTTAAAATGCCCCCAGCTTTGCTGTTCTTTTGCACGTTCTTTTCCCTATTATGCTTGCTTTTTTTCCGTTCTCCCTTTCTTTCAGTCTGTCATCATTTCACCATTGCTTGCATACTTTTCCATCTCGGAAGCATTCTTGAATGCACTTTCCCTCTTGGTCATGCTGTCAGTCTACTTCTTATGCTCTGTGCCACCTTTCTTTGGGACTTTTATACTACTCTATCTGCTTTTGTCTCTTTCATACTCCCGCTCCACTCATCCTCCCTCCCTCCGCTTCTCTCACTTTCCTCACACATTGCCCACCATATTTTCCTTCTTTCCCTCCCTCTTACACTCCTCTCTCATGCTTTCCTTATTTCAGTTGCACACTTCTGCTGTCACATGTTCCTTCATTCTTTTGCACTTCCCTGTCCCAGAGCTCCTCGCTTTCCCCTTTGCTGTTTTTCAGCATTGTTTCTTGCTTGCTCCCTTTCACACCTGCTTGCGCTTTCCCTCCCATGTCGTTGGCAGTGTACCTTTGCTGTTTCTCTCGCTCTTTACTGCTCCCTCCACCAGATGACACTTTCTCTCTCTTTCTCTGCTCCTTCTGTACCTTCTCTTGTTCCCCATCCCTTCTTTTCCTCTCTCATGCCATTTCCCTCTTGGCTCGTTTTCTCTCTCTCTGAAATACTTACCCTCTGTGTTAATCTCCTTACACGCTTTTCCTCTCTGACTTGTGCTCTCTTGAAGTGCTTACTCTATTGCCTGTGTTTTCTGATACCCCTTCCATCTGTCACTTATGTGTTTTTCTCTTGCATTTTCCTGTCACACTCTCATTTTCCCATTTTCTGTTCTTCTGTCCCCTTATTCATCTTGCTTTTCAGTCTTGCATTCTCTCTCTCTTTTGCATTTTTCTTTTCTTGCTTGTATTTCTTCACCTACTTGTGTTTTCTTCTAGTTACATGTTTCTGCCCTTGTCCGTGTGCTCCTACTCTGGTATACTTTTCCTGCTGCAAGTGCTTTTCCTCTCTTTGCTTTCCTCATCTCCCTTGGGTGCTCACACTCTAGCATGTGTTCACAGAATCATCACAGAACAGCTTGGGTTGGAAACGATCTCAAGGATCATCAGGTCTTCTCTCTCATGGTCTCTCACTTCCCTCACCTCTTCCATGCTTCTCGCTCGTAAATGGAGGCTCTTGCACGGAGACTCTCCCTCTTGCTTGCACTTTTCCTAGTGTTTCCTCCTTTCTTATTGAGTCCTTCCCAGACTCTTGCAATTTCTCCCTTTCTTTGCTTCTCTTTTGCAGACATACTTTTTGTAAGTACAGGTAGCGACAGGACTAGAGGAAATGGCATTAAACTGGAAGAGGATAGATTTAGACTAGATATTAGGAAGAAATTCTTTGCTGTGAAGGTGGTGAGACACTAGAAGTGGTCACCCCTCCCTGGAAGTATTCAAGGCCAGACTGGATGGGTCTTTGAGCAACCTGCTTTAGTGGGATATGTCCCTGCCTGTAGCAGGGGAGTTGGAACTAGATGATCTTAAAGGTCCCTTGTACCCCATACCTTTTCTATGATTCTGTCTATATCTGATTTCCCTCTGTCTCTGTGGTCTTTCCTACTTTAGAATCTCTGATGCCTGTTTCTTCTGTTTAGTGGTCACAGTCATGGGTTGATCATTGGACTAGGTGATCTTATTGGTCTTTCCAACCCTTATGATTCTGTGATTCTCTCACTTGGTAAAGGTGGTCACCTAGTAAGTAATGTGATGACATTTAATGCCTTTTTTTTTTTTTTTTGGTCTTGGTTCTTAACAGAGCAGATCAGACAGATCTTTGGCTGCATTGCCCTCTCTCATCTCTCTCATCCTTTTCTTCTCAACCTCACTATTGCATGTGATCTGGCTTGTCCATTTTCCCTCTTATGTGCTTCACCTCTCATTTGTGCAATCCATTTCATGCCATTGCTTATTCTTGTGCCTTTTCTCCAGTGCTTTTTTTCTTGTTCTTTAACTCTCCTGGGTTTGCTTTCTTAGTCTTGTATGTGTGCTTTCCTTTCCTCTTGCCTGCGTACACTTTCCCTTTCTTGCACATGCTTCTTTTCCCATGGGAAGGGGCTGTTTATCAGGGAGCATAGGGATGGGATAAGGAATAAAAACGGCTTTAAACTAAACAAGAAGAGATATAAAATAGAAATACAGAATAAATTTTTGCTGTGTTGAATGTGTGTGTGATTTAGCTCAACTGCATATGCCACTTGCATGTCCCACTTGCTCATGTTCCCTGTCTGTAAGTGTTCTTTTATGATGCTGTACTTTTCTTTTTGTTCTTTATGCATGAATCACATTCTTTTCTGCTTGTGTTTTTTTTCTCTGTACCTCTCTCTTATTTTCCTTCCCTCACTATTGTACATATCTTGGGCTTCCCTCACTTTGGAGTTCTTGGCACACTTCCCTCTCTTCTCTCATGCTTATGTTCACTCTCTTTGTTTGGCTTTCCCTCTGTCAACACATTTCCCCTCTCTCATTTTTTGCACACTCCACCATTCTTTCCTAACATGGCCTCCCTTTTCCCTCAGGAAAGTATCATACTTTCCTTCTTACGTATTCTTTCCCTTTTTTCATGTGCTAACTACAATCTCTGCTGCATCCCATCCTTCTCTAACATGCCTTTTCCCACTCCAGCGTTTCCCTTTTCTTGTGCACTCTCTCGCACATTTTGCTTCTCACAGAAGTTAACTCCTGCTTTCACTTTTCCTCCTCCATGAAAACTCGCTCATTTTCTCTTTCTTGCACCTTTTCTCACTTCTCATTTTCTCATGTTTTCCTTTTCATGCAAGCTCTCCATTTCTAGCATGCTTTTTCTCTCATGCATGCTTTTATTTTTTGCATGTGCTTTTCTCCATCTGTCAAATGGTTTCCCTTGCTCTTTCTTGCACACTTTTTTCTTATTCACAGATGCAGCCTCTCTCTTTCTTCTCTCTCATGTTCCTTTCCTTCTCACAGCCTCAAGTTTTCCTCTCTCTTGCACACACACTTTCCATCTCTTTGTACTGTATGCTTCCTCTCTCTCACATCAGCAGGTTTCCATCCTTCATGCAAACCCCTCACTCCTTCACTTTCCTTCTGTTCATGTGTTCTGACTATTGAACACTTTTCTTCTCATGCAGCCCCTTCGCTTTCTTGCTTGTGTTGTCCTGCATATAGTCCCTCTCTCTTGCACTCATTCCCTTGCACTTTCCCTTCTTCCTTAGTGAACTTTCCCTTGCCCCCAGACTTGCATGATAACCCTTCTCATATATGCTTTTCCTCTCTTGCTGCAAATTTATTACCCTTAAGCTTCCATGTCCTCCTTTACACTCTTTCTCTCATATACTTTTCCCCTTTGTTCTGCTTGGTTTCCCTCTGTCATACACATCCCCTTTCTCCTATGGGTTCTCACATTTCACTTTTGCTCTTATGCACCTTTTCATCCTCATGCTTTTCTCTTCCCTCTTGTGCATGTTCCCCCACCTTCACTGCATTACTTCAGCCACATGCTTTCCCTCTGTAGTGCAGCTTCCCTCTCCATGATAGAAGGAGAGGATGCTCTTCCTCTTCAACTGCCTCATACCATTTTTCTCTGGTGCTTGCTCTTCCCACTCCCTCATGGATTTCTCCCTTCCTCTTTCTTAGTCTTTTCCTCTCCCCTACATGCTCAGTCTTTGCTGTCTCTTGCGTACTTGCCATCTCTTGCATACTAGCCCTATCTTGCATGCTTGCTCTCTCTTCTGTGCAATTTTCTGCCCAATCTGTCACAATTTTTCTCTTTTGTGTGTGCATACCATCTTCTTCTTTCATACATTCTCTCTCTTATGGCTTGTATCTTTTTCCTGTGCCTTCTCTCTTTCTTGCATGACTTTTCTTGCACTGACGCTTTTCCTTTTGCTCACTTCTCATGCACTCATTCTCTGTCACATGGACGTTCCCACATGTCCTCCTCTCTTACTCTCCCATACGTGTACTTCCCTGTTCTTTCTGTGCCTTGCTCTTCCTCTTTCTCTCATGTGCCATCACCCAGTTAATTTTGCTCTGTATGTGCATATGCCACAAGTCCGTCTCTCGTTCTCACATACGCAGGCTTCCTTTCCTGTTCTTGTGACACTGTCCCTGTCTGTTACCCTTTACCTTTCTCCCTCTGGCAGTTTTACCCTGTGCCTTCTGTTTCTTTATGCATTCTGTTTATCCCTTGCCTGTTTTCTTGCCTCTCCATTTTCCCTGTTTCTCACATGCATTTTTCTCTCTCCTTTTGCTTTGACTGCCTTGCACTTTCCTTTCCGTGCACTCTTACTTATCACCCATTTTACACACTTTCTCTGTCTCAGGCTTTGTCTGCATATTGTTTTTGCCCTCTTGCATGCACTTTTTTGCATGCTTTCCTTCTCTCTCTTGCATGTGCTGTTGTCACCTCTCTCGCATGTCTGCTTGCCTTCTAGACTGCATGCAGTTTCCCTCACTTTCATGCTTCTCCTCCTTATCTTAGAAGGAATAAGGAGGAAATTTTTTTTCTCTCTGTCATGCAAACACAGTCCCTTTCTCTTTCAGCCATCTTTCCTTTCTCTCTGTCATGTTCTTTCCATTTGTCTTGCTTTGGGGCCCTCCCCTTTTCTCATGTGCTTACATGCTATTCCTTGCTCTCTAGAGCTTTCTGTAAACAGAACCACTTCTTACCTCTCAGCTTTTATTGCTGAGTGTGTCATATAGCACGGAATGTTCCTTTGGTCAGTCTGGGCTGGCTGTTCTGGCTTTGCCTACTCCAACTTCTTGTGCACTCATGCAGTCCCTGGCTGAGGGGCAGCATGTGAAACATAGAAAACCTGATGTTGAGCAACCACTGTTGAACAAGAGTTAGAATGCTGACATAATATCAAAACTTTTTTAGTCATAAATTCAAAACAGCATATGAGCTATGAAGAGTTGATTCCACCCCAGCCAGAGCCAGTATACCCTCACTGTTCAGCTTTTTCTCTCTGGATCTTGCATGTACATCTCTTTTCTCTTGCATGCTTTTTCACACCACCTTGTTCTCTCCCTCTTACTCTCTTACAATTTTCTCAGTTGTCCCTTTTTCTCTCTACTTTTTTCTTGAGTTCTGGGGCTTCTCTTTTACTTGCATGCACTTCTTTCTCCCTCTCCCTCCCTCTACTAGCTGTTTCCCTCTTTCCCTTACTAGCTGTTTCCCTCTGTTGCATGTTTTTGCTTATGCATTTGCTTTTCCTTTGCCTCACACTCTTTGCCATTCATTCTTTCTGCCATGATCCATTGCTCATTTGTGCTCTTTCCCATTCACTGCTTTTTCCTTTGTCTTGCTGTTATTCCTCCTATTTACCCCTTGCTGTGTTTCCCTCCCAGTTACTGTCTCTCCTAATCATTCTTTCCTGGACTCACTTCCCTTCTTTCCTGTTCTTTCTCAGACTCTCATCCCCTTCCTCACTGTCCCTACCACTGCCTTCTGCCCCCTGTTCTTTTCACTCTTCTTTTCCCCTCTCATTTATGCTCTTAATCTGTGTCCCCTCTTGTTCCTCCTTTCCTCTGTAATGTTGAATTTGTCCTACTGTGTCTCTTTACCTCTTGCTCAGTCTTTTCACTTTGCCTTTTTGCTTTTGCCTTCTTCCCTTACTTCACTTTCTGCCCCTCATATCTATGTGTGCTATTCCCATCTCCCTCTCCTTTCTTGTTTGCTTGCTGTCTTACCTTTGCTTTTATTTCCGTGTGCCTGACGCTATTTGCTTTTTCCCCCTATCAGCCACACATTTCTTTCTTTAGTCTCTTCTATTTCTGTCTTTGCCTCAATGGTCTGTCTGTGCTCTTTTCCAAACCTCTCTTCTTGCTTACTCTTCGCTATTTTTTACCTTGCTCATTCATTCTTTCTGCATCTTTTCTCCTTTTCCTCATATTTTCCTATGTCCTCATATCCTCTTGTTTGCCTTCTGTCTCTTTTCTCCTTCCCTGCACTTCTTTCTTCATGCCTGCCTTCCCCTTTCCTTCTTTGCTCCTTGCTTGCCTTTCCCTCGCTTCTTTCTGGGCTCCACCTTTGTCTCTTCGCTCCCTCCCAATCATTTCTCTCCCTTCCCATTCACTCTGCCAGTCCATCTCTCCTTCATGCTCTTCCCTTTGTCCCTCTCCACACTTCTCTGCCCACTGTGCTTCTTTCCTTTTTCTTCCTCTTTCCTTTTTCTTTCCTCTTTCTCTTTTCTCTCTCACCATCTCTCCATACTGCCTCTCCCCCTCCTGCCATTGCACCAGTTTCTCCCTCCTCTCTCTCACTTCCACAGCCCTCCTCCCTTGTACATGCAGTTCTCGCCATGCACATTCTCTATTCCTCCCCTTTCCCTCCTCTCCTTCTCTCTGGTCTCTGTTATTCCCTCTGAAAGCTGTTCAGATAGCTGTTTCTTGTTCCCCTCACTTTTCCTTACTCCATTTCCCCGCTATCACTCTTATTCCTTCTGTCCCCATTTCTTTTTTTCCTTCTGTCCATCAGATGATGTTCAGATCTCTTCAGAGCTGTTTCTTCATGTTCCTTCATCACTGAGCATACTCACATTTCAAAGTCATGTCCTCTGTACTCCACATTTTTTTATTGGACCCCAAGGTGAGAGCTTTACAGTATCACCAAGCTACGGTGTGAAAAATCCCGTGCTATTTTCCTGCATTCTGCTCAGTTTGAGTCTGTTGAGGAACAATGTCTGTAATGAGTATAGCATCTTCCTCCAAAATCAAAGAGCTCTGGCACCTAATTTCTTGCCTAATTGAATAAATTTCTGTTTACTCTTGCTTTTGTGCTCCGTGGTATTAAAACTGTCTCATCATTTTCAGAAATGCTAGAGTGTGGGTTTACAGATCCTGCAGTACTCCGTTCTGCTTGCAGGAGAGAGTGTGTGGCCCTACAATCTTTATGTTACTGTTGAGCATTGTTTTTAGTTATTCAACTTCATGGAAATTATTCATAACTCTAACACTCCTGTAAACTTGCCAAAGGAAAAGAACGCGTGATACTCAGGCTTAATAGTGACATTGTTGCATAATCCCAGGAGTATGTCTCCTTGCTCTACAAGGAATAATGAGGCTATGCAGAGGAGTCTACTGCATGTTGCACCAAAGAGAAAACTGAAGAAAGTTGGAAGCTGTATTCATCTCTCTTTTCAGTACTTTGGAAATTTCTTCCTCATAATTCAGAAATAGAAATATTCTGCTGAAGCACAGTACCAACTTTATTTCTTCCCTACGATTAGCAGGGGCTGTGTGATGCTGCTGGATTCTCGGTGGTTTATATTACTGCTGAGGCAGAAATGTTGTCATCCAGAAGGGTGCTTCCTGAAGTAGAGGGCCATATTTGTACATTTCCTCTTACATTTAAATGTTTTTAGATGTAAGCTGTACATTAGCTGTTGTTCATGGTCTTGCCTTGCTATTTTTCCTGAGTTTGTATATTCGCACATTGCTGGAGATTTTGCTGAAATTTTAAATCACATTGCAAGAATTCAGACAGCAGCCTACGCTTACAATCATGTTGAGGTTTTAAGCTACGTGTGTGTCAGGTTATTGTTGTTAGGTATTGTGAAAAGTGAAATCAACCTTATGAATAACACTGTCAGGTCTTTGCTTTAAGTAATGTGATGAGGTTCTTTAAGAAAATACAATTTATGCTTGCTGCCATTTGCATGAAGTCATATGGCAGAAAGGCTTTGAGTTCTTTTCTTCTTCTCTGACCAGTTTTGCTTGACACATATGTGTGACAGGTCAGCATGGTTGTTTCCTTCTGGTCCAGTGTTCTTTGCTAGCTGATATGATTTTGCTTGTCAAATGCATGGGATATGAGCAGCCAAAATTCTATCACAGTACTCTCTGAAACTTAGGGATTTGAGCTCAGAGCATGTCCTTATAGTCCTTAACAAAGCTTAATGTTACAAAGCATGGTCAGTCTGGCAGGATTCAAGAAACTTGCAAACAGACTGCACATAGCATCTTACTGCATTTCCCTCATTTTTCTTGAGTTTCTTCCATGAGATAATCTCGAGTTGTTACTGGGTCTGATAGTTGTTCTGAAGAATTATTTGTTCTTCTAATAAGACAAGTATTAAAATTTTGTTCTTATTAATTCTCAGGTGGACAGGATGAGTGAAACAATGTTCAGAACAAAGCAAAAAGGAAAGAACATTTTTCACGTCTTTCTTTAAGTAGATCATGTTTGGAAAGTGCCTTGAAATCCAAGTTCAAAACAGATTTCAGCTTTTATATTGAAATATTAGAATTAACTGTGGCAGATCTAAGATAAAACCACAAGTGGATAAACTTCCTTTGTAGTCACTGGAGAACAAGGATGTATACTACTCATTTGTGGGTAGAATTAAAATGAAGTATTTTGGAAATGCTTATGCTTTTGTTTTCAGTGTGCTAGTTACTTATCCACATTGTCTAATGATCTAGTCATATGTGCTGTAGAAGTAATACATGAAAGAATATGGCGAATGAAAATGATATGATTTGGAACTTAGAAAATCCTCAGTCCATTGTTGTTTATGGTTCTAACTGCCAACACTTAGTGCTCCATTTCTCTTTTAGAGGTTTAGAGGCTTTCAGATGTGTCTAATCAGTAGCATGCAGGAGGTGTGGGAATGCATGGATGTTGACCGTGGTAAGCCAAGATGGCTAATGGCAGCTTCTGCTTCTGGACCACATCTGCTGATGTATGCAGTGGTCTGCTCTATTCCATGTTATTGAAGGTTTCTCCTTTGTTGTGCTGGCTGCTGATGGTTAGAAGTCTTGGCTGAATTTCCTTTCACCGACGATACAAATTCCAGAGTACAGTGACAACCTGCAACGAATTATACTGGCTTCCATGTCTGCATAACATCAGCTGAGCACTGCTTGCTGAAGCAGTTGTTGTACTTGTAGAGCTTCTCAGAAGTGACATTCCCTTCTGGTCTGATGCACAGCATTTGGTCAGCAGGAAACATGAACTATAAAAATTAAGAGAATTTTTGCTTGTATTTGAGCAGAATTTTTTTTCTATTCTGGCTGCAGGTTTTTTTTGTTTTGTTTTGTTTTGTTTTTTTACCATTAGTTTTCAGTCTTTGTGCTGTGGCCAACAAAAATGGACTTCTTGGCTCAGGCAGCTGTGGATAGGACTGTACGTGGGATGCTCTCTTTCTGCTTTTATCCAGGATTTTCCTATCCACTTTTCTCACACTGCTTCTTAAAGTGCATAAGTTCTTCTCAAATGTGTTTGTTGTTATTGGGGCGGCAGGAGTAATTTGAGGAGGGAGCTGTTATATTAGTTAAGCCACAAGATTAAAAATAGCTACTGTAATGGAAAAATACAAGAAAGAGCTGACTCTGTCCTCTGTGCGAAAGAGTGAGTATTAAATAATTTGTGCCTCCTCTCCCTAGAAATGCCTTGTGCCACTGTTCATTTACCCTGTTGGACGGTATATTCTAAACTGGTCAGTCTGAATTCAATTAAGTAACACGGTAACAAACTATTTTAAGTCTCTGCATAGCCTGCCTGTCTGGAGCAGTCTTTGGATGGAATGCTTGTTTACACCTTCAGCTGAGATGATGAAGAGCTGTTTGTTTACAAAGGGGACGGGAAAGCCTGAAGGTGCACCTTAACAGAAAATCAAGCTAAAAATTTCTTTCTTGTTCCCTGCTTATGTGATGCTGATGTAAAATGCTTCAGGCTCTTTTCTACTGGGAGTCTTCAGAAATGCTAAGTGGATTTTGGGAGGATACTTGCAGAAAATTGACTAATGTTGAGCTTCAAAATAATCAGGAGTTTTGTTTTGCTTGTTAGGAATTTTAATTATTTGCTTATACCTTATTGCTTTAAAGTCTGAACCTGTGACAACAAGAGCAGCCTGATTTAACTTTGTTGGTTTTCTTGAAGCTGAACATGTTAACACTTCCTAAGGATTGACCTGAGTAGAGGTTGATGGGAAAACTTGAAGCATGGCAACAGGCACATACAGTCACTAGATACACATACACCACAGAAGTAGTGTGACAGAGAAGACATATCAAGCAGAGCACTCAGTTTCATGTGACTCCCTCTTAAAGGAGGGATGGAATTCATCATTGGCTGTCACAGCTTAAATGGAGAAAGGGGGATTGGAGAGTCAAAGATAACTGTTGGAAAGGAGTGGCTTCTTTGTGTTGTAGAAATGAGGATTGTGTTGCAGTGATGTCTAGAGTACTGGTTAGCTATCTCTTTGACTGCAACCCTGAAACAGACCTGGATATTTGTGCTAGTGAAGTGCTTTCTCTTTCCTCTAAGAGAAGGTAGAGTCTGAGCCAGTGAAGTTCAAAAGAAGTCCATTCCTTTATGAAAAATCAGTATTTGGGGAAATGAGCACATGCAAGGCATGAACTGGGGAAGTGGGCATCTTTCAAGACTGGTCAATTTTTAGAAGGAATTTGTAGGCTTTATTAAGGGACAATTGGTGTCTTGCCCTAAGGGTTGCTATTCAGTCCTGGCCCAGAATCATACTAGATGAGAGTAGGGCATATGGGAGAAACATGGCACATTTATTCTTGCTTGCAAAACTACTGGGTATTTGGTTAGAACTTGGAACTCTTACGGATTATAGATACTCTGTATTCAAATTGACAGGTGGAGTGCTGTGGAGTTTATTTCTGGCTCAAACCTTTAACTAATATGTAGAAGACAGGTTAACAGAGAACCAGCTGTTTCTCAGAGAGCACTGAGCAGAGATCTCGTAATGTGAAACTGCAGGAAGACTAGAAAATAACACTAGTATAATAAAAAATCCAATACAGTAAATATTACCTACAAATATGCATAGTCAGTATCCCCAGTGAGAGGTAATCGACGCAGTGAAGTGCAGCCAGAACACAGGAGATAGAAGGACAGAAAGGCTGGGGTTTGACTTCTGCTGAAAGTATTCTTAGTGAACCCTCCCGACATACATTCTCCATCTCAAACAGTGATAACACTGTGGTATTCCTCACTGACATGTGTGCATTTTCCTAAAATGTCTATTTAATTTTGTGGTCAAATATGAAAACAGTGTAGAGTAATGCGGTTCTGAATTCCTGTGGAAGCATTCATAGGGCTGCCTGTGGAGCTTTTTAGCTTTATTTAAAACTACAAAATTTGTGGTTTCATCTGCCAGATATTCTGTATAAATGGGAAACGTGCTTTTCCAAGAGGGGTGCTTTTTCTTTCGTGATTTTGACACCATATTTTTTCATTTTACAGACCTTATACAACCCATTTTAATAGTATGTTAGACATGGGGATTGAGAGGTGAAAGATTTGTTGGCAGTACATTGGCAATCATTATTTAGGAGATACAAAGAAGCAGGAAAAACGTTAGTATAATTCCTTGGCGATCTTTTTCTGTTTAATAAATATTCAATTAAAAGAAAGGGATTTTGTTGGAAGCCGTTATATGCTCTAGACTATATTTACTGTTTGCAGTCAATATACAGAAAGATTGATAATGTCAATCTGTATTGTTATGTGAGCTAAGTCTCTGAAAGCATTTGTTTTTATAGATCTAACAGTTTCGAGCATCAATCTTATATGAAATTTGGGTACGCATTGTCAGCCTCTTCAATTAAGCTTGCTAAATGAGCTCTGTATTAGTGGTTGGGCTTGCAACAAAGCAACAAACCTCCTGCACTATGTATGTCTAGACATTGAACTGGTTCTATTAGAACATGGGATTAGTATATCTAATTTATATCCCTCTCTTTCTGCTCTTCTTCAAATATGAAAAGGAATTAACTGCTGCAGAGACATTTCAGTATGGAGAGATTACAGGTTGATGCTTTAGATGCGTCCTGCTTCCTGCTTTTATTTTCACTCTGGAAGCACAGAGGAATTACCAGGGTATTCATTACTGGCTAATCTAGCTGCCAAATGGTAGGGCAGGTGCATGCCCTTCTGCAGCCATCCTTCTCTGCTCTCCTAGTGGCTCTTCTGGAGTAACAGAATCCAGCTGAAATAACTGGATTGCCTTGGTCACATTAGTAGCCGCAGCCTGGTTCCTGGGCACTGATTTCCTTGTAGCCTTGCTAAGCCCTCTACATACCCTGCTGTCACTCTCTGTGTGTATAAAGAGGAGAAGGAGCTAATGAAGCCATGACACTTATATGTTCAGCAAAGTGGGTGCCCAGCAGAAGCACCAGGTGCAGTCCTAAGAAGAACTAAGGTGTTGCTTTAGCATCAGGGTAGCAGAGTAGTACTAACTGCTTGTGCTCAGAAATTCCAGTGTAACAACGGGCCTGTGACTTGCCATGCTAGCTGCTACATACACCTAATTATCTCGCTCTTGAACCTCACTGACAGTTTAACTTGGAAACAGTTTGCTTCTGTTGCCTTCTCTAAATAGCTCTGCTGCATTGTACTGTGAAACCATCCTGAGATTTCCCTCTGCAGGTAGGTGACTGTGTTTTGTTCAGAGATTAATTGAGTGCTGAGACCTTTTGCAAGTAAATGTATTATCCAAGCAGTAAGTGGTTCATTATTTTTACTGCATCAAACTAGAGAAAGAACAGTAGCATTCACTTACTGACTTGGGGATTGCTTGCTAGTCATCATAATCCAAAATTAGAGAATTTAGATGTTAATGATCAAGATTATTGTGAGCTCTTGTTCCGGTATGAAATGTGAGTATCTGAAATATTTTATCTGCCTAATTTTTGAGTCAAAAAAGTAAATTCCACTCAAAATAACCTTAGAACCAATTTCTTTATGATTTTAAAAGGAGCCACTAAAAATGCCACAAAGTCATAATTGATTTGTAATTAGGAGCTTTCTCTCAGTGGAGTACTAACAGTGTTATTAGGTAAACATGAATTGGGAAAAATATATGAATTGAAAATTACATTTAAGAAGCAGGGTTCTGATAAGACCTAGATGTATAACTTCTCTCTTTTACAGTTCCATTGAAAATCCTATTGTGGAACTTAATAAATGGAAAAGCCACAACCACCAATAGCCTTCATCTAGGTTTGATCAAATTTGATCAAATGCTTTTTTTTTTTTTTTTTTTAATTCTAAGAAATTGATTTTAAAATTTCCTGTTTGCATATCTCACTCAGAAGAACATTTCCTTTGTTTATTTAGTTGTATTATCTAACTACTAAATAGTGCTTTTACTCATAGCAACATGAAAACAGCTAAGACTGAGTGAAATGCAGCTTATTTACTCTTTGTCAGCAAAGTCACTTATTAAACATAAAGCTAGTTATCTGTACAAGCTCACTGAAGACTAAAGTAGTTTTGCAGAAGAAGGAAGGAGCCATATTCACTCCCCAGTCCCTTTGGCTAAGCACCAAGGAAAATGGTTATCTGTGAAATGAATGCATGCTTTGCAGTCATGTGCTCCTGCTGTTCTGAGTTCATTTTTCAGCTCTGCTTTCATGATCTGTTCAGTTCTTCCTTCCACTGAAAGCCTTGGGAATTTTACTCTTGATTTCACTGGAAAACAGGACTGTATCCTAATTATTTTGATTTAAGGAATAATAAGTTCAGTGGTTCATGTAAAATACTGCATTCTGTTGCTTGCTTAGTTATAAGTGACTAATTTGCATCTCACAGAAGTGCTAGTCATCTCAAATTTTTATTATTTGGAACAAGATCGTAATTAGAAACTGGGAGGAGCAGAAAGATTCTCAGACAAGAATTTCAGTGTAAATCATTTCCACTTTTTGCCGATGTGTTCTTTTGTGGACTGATGAAGTAAAATACTTTGCTGGGGGAAGAAAAATGTTGTGTGCATTAATCCTGTGAAAAAGCTTTGTTCCTTCCCTTTGTCTGAACAGGTAAGCATCTGAACTTGCTGTGAGTTAGTCACAGCAGATGTGGTTTGGAGAAAGGGGACACATGCCAACCTGGTACCATTGCCAAGATGTTGGCACCTTAGAAGAGGGAGAACAGTTGAAGTGCAGAAAACCATTTCATTTCCATTTCTACTTGACTCCCATCAACCACAAGAATAGCTCAGTGTGGCATATTTGGCCCATGTAGGTTGATGTGGGATGGCCATCCCTTGTAATGATGTGGCCCTAGCTAATCTCCTTTGACAGGAACATAGTGTATTGGTCATGTGAGCCTAAGAACACAGCATTCTCCGGAGCGTGGTTAAGCTGGTCTTGCAAAGGTTTTTGATAGCACAATTTTTATATTGCTCTATATGTTTCTGGTTGTGGGCAGCGGTGCACTCTGACGCTTTTTGTGCTCTTTATGAGGAGAGCTGGCTCCATCTGATCATCTACTGTACGGGTAGGCAGCTTTGTGGAGGGGTGCTGAAGTCTTTCTTTTCTGCCTTGACAGGCAGACCTTGTGGAAGGGCGCTGGAAGGCCAACAAGAGATGAAGCTGTCTTGAAACTACTTAATGGAGTCTTAAACAATTAGAACAAAGTGTGTTAAAACAAAGAAACTTCTACATCTGAGGTGAACTACTGCAAACACTAAACATCACTAACACACAGCAGGATATATAGAGGTGGTAAAGAAAAGCATTCCTAGTTTCATCACTGCACCAGTAATCAGTTTTCTAACACGAAGTGGAGATTTGTGAATATTCTTGGCGATGTGAGCTAATGCTAAAGAGTGAATGAATCAGGATGTGTTTTGCCCGAGAATGAGCTCCTCTGCTTTTTCTTGCAGGAATTCTGCAGCAGTGGGTCATGGGTGTTTCTGCTACGCGCTGATGCGTTCCATCCCAGTTGCCATCTACATCGTTTTGGTAACAGGCCTGCGGTACCACCTGTTCATATGGAGCGTCTTCTCGCCAAAGCTGCTTTACGAGGGAGTGCATGTGTTCATCACAGCCGGTGTCTGCTTGTTCTTTACAGCCATGGACCAGAACCACTCTCAGAAGGTGCAAGACTGAAAATAAGTGTGTAGCACACAGTTCTGTACTGCAATGCCTTGTGTGTCTCTGGAATGGAAGAAGGACGACAGTGGTTTCAAATGGTTGTGCAGAGTGTGAAGAACAGTGTTGTGTATTTCAGCCAGTTCCACACAGGGCTTGAAGGGCTTGTCCCGTGTTACAGTTTGCTTTAAAAATGCTGAATTGAAATAAACTGTTTCATCTTATCGTAGATAATTCTGTTCTTTAGCTGTCATTATGACGATGCCTGAATAACTGATTTGCAATTATCACATGACAGTCAGTTTTGCTGTATGCCAAATATCGAGTTGTATTTTTAATATGTAACTTGGAAAGATATCTAACACTGATTTTTTTTTTCCCAATTCTTTAATGAATTTGGAGGCTAGATTTAAATGAACTTTCTGGAGTTTTAAAGAAAGATACTCTCTTTGGTAAAAAGATGAACACTATGTCTCATATTAAGTCATTCTTGAGCTTCTGGCTTTTTTTCATCAGTTTTTATGTCTGGCTCTTTTCACTGACTTGGAAGATGAAGAAGCAAAAGTTCATTAAATGCTGCCTCCCCCCCCCCCCCTCCCCCAAATCTTGTAGCCTTATATAAGGGTTACGCTAACCCTAAATCAGAAATCTGTATCTATTTGTAAATGTGAATGTGGTTTCTTTTTTTCCAAGACACTGACAATGAGAGATTTTTGTTTCACTTATCTATATGATAAACATGTATGAAGAAGGCACTAGTAAAGGCAGTGAGTGTAGACAAAAAAAAACCCAAAACACGAAGTGATTTGATCATAGAAACTTGAAAAAAGGCCTAACTGTTCAATGTTTTTGGTTTAATTAAAATAATTGCATACACATAAATGCAATTTGAATTTCAAAAGGTGGTTCTTGATGTAGGTATGAAGCAGCTGATCACAGGCACTGAAAAAATGTTTTGCACATGTGATTTCTTTTTTAGCTTCTTAGACTATGGCATCTTAAAAATATGCAAGATGTCTTGTTGCTGTTCAACAGAGCTCATTAGCCATAAGTTTTGTTTTGTTCCTTGTGTATCAAACATGTAATTAAATAATTCATACAGATATCTCAGGTAAGAGACTTTTTTGCTTTTTTGTTGTTTTTTTTTGTTTGTTTGTTTTGTTACCTAGACAGCATTTTTATCAAAGGCAGTATTTTCTTCTTGAGTGCAGTCATTAACTGTGATAGATTTCCATCTGCATTTCTGTACTTCAGGCACTGGATGAGAAACAGTAATGGACTGACAAAGTAATAAATCTTCTACAGAGTTCATTTACTGCTAAAATATTGCATTTCTTTTTATTAACATTTAATTGGTAAACCAGGTTGGTGGCTGCTGCACTGAAGGTTTGGTCATGTTTTCTAGTTTGGAGAGTTGTAAACCATGAGCAGGGGCAAAGCTCAGTGGGCTAAGGTACCAGAGGGATACCAGGTATGTCTACATCACCTTCCTCTTAGTGTCATATGTAGCCACCACACACTCCTGACCGCATTTTCCTTGCTCCTGTCAGGAAGATAGACACTGATAGGTATCCTGATCATCAGGATAAAGGAAAGACTGATCATCAGTCTTTACTTTTATTTTTCCCCTCATGTTTTTGTCCATGTTAGCAACCATTAGGATTTGATTTAAATATATTAGAGGTATATCAAAAGAGGAGCTCATGGAGAGATTCACTGTTCGCTGAAAATCTGAAATTAAAATGCTTTTAAGCCCTAGGTCAGTGACAGCACATTTATAAGGATCACTTAGATGGTTTTCATGTTGTATTTCAGCAAGTCTCTAAAAAACAATTTTCTGGTATTTATACATGGCACCTATATTAATAATAGGCCATCCTGATCACTAGTGAAATTTTTTTTTTGACTGTATGACAGTAAAAATTCAAGAGTTCTTGCTGTGCTGTGCTGTTCACCTATCTGCTGGGTCTGGAGCATCATTCACTGTGACCTCTTATGAGCTTGAAAATTCAGTGTTTTAGATAAATCGTTTTTCATTTCATTTGTGGACATGATGGATGGAAATCACACTGCAGCTGCAGGGAAAGCCAGAGGAGGACACTGGGGTAGGAAGCACACCATCACAATGGAATATTGAAAATAGTTTGTGTTTGGCATGTCCTACGCTTGTACCATGGTCATCACTCTCAGTAATTGTCTGGTAACTTGTTGCCTAGCAACAGGATGGAGATTATTAAAACCTCTGTTTACTTACTTAAATCCTAAGCAATTCCCAGTGCTACTATAGAAGGTGTATCTAGGTGGTTTGCCTCAAAGGCAAAGGTGCTAATGATGAGATGAGAGGGGTTAGGGAGAAGGTGCTTCTGGGGTGCAGACTCTTAAAGCAATCGGGGATTTATTGGTTACATTCACAGTATCCTTCATTCCTTACTAATTTTGTTTGCTGTTCCTAGTCTATCTATGGGACAGTATCTAACATTTGGGTCTAAATTGGTCTGTGTATTAATTCTGAATTTCTTTGGATTGCTTAATTAATCATACTGTCTCCTTTCTCTGAAACTGAAAAATATTCATAACATAATCCAAGAGGAAACAAATGGCCTGGAAAAACTGTTGTCTCAGTCTTCAGGATAGGAAGGAGAAATTTTGACCACAGTTCTATGAGGTGTTAACACGAGTACAGATAATACCTCCAGAAAAACGGTGCTTTTGGCTTCAAAATCATCAGTTTTCTTCTCCCTGACCTTTGTGTTCGACTCTCTCGACTCGAGTGAATTAAATTCTGTTTTGACTCTTTACCAGCTCTTGGGCTGCATACAAAGCTGAGGCAGGGAAGAAATGAGTAGGTTCTCACCTCAGGCAGATGAACTGAAAAATCACCTAAAAAATGATCTTATTTTTAACAAAGTTTTGTCAGTTCATCTAAGCTTGCAGATGTTTTCACACAGGTTCTCGTTGTACAGTAGTTAGCTTCTCCCCTCCCCTCCTAATTCCTGCTGCCCTTGTCATAATCATTATGCCAAGATTGCTAAGATCATCATGCTGATCTTCTCCAAAGCCCTCAGATGAAGAGAAATGAGTGAAGCAGCAGTGGGACATGAACAGTTTCTGCTGTCCTGAGTGTTCTGGTCTCTGAGGCTCAAGTTCTCAGCGGGTCTCTGCTCCAGTGTGATATCAGCCCTAGCCTGCAGCTTCCTCAGGAGTGCTCTATGCACAAGGACAGACTTTTCTGCTGCAATGAAGTTTTGGCACACAGTAGCTTTTTCCACTCAGCATCTTTACTGGTCAGAGCAGCGTTCATCCAGTTAATGGAGACCAGTGTGTTCCTCAGTTTTGGTCAATCGACCAAAAAAGTAATTCCTCTTACTTGTATTTTACATAGTATACCTCCATATTTCTTCTCTGTAGAGAAAGCCACGTTCTCCACATAAGCCAGCAGAACACTGAAACTGTGTCCCAGCCCTTGGAGCAGGCAGTGGGCATGCCACTACGCCACTCTCCCGTGTGGTGCTACCAGTAGAATTCGGGGCACTTCTTTTGGAATTTTCCTTAAAACATATGCAAATGGAATTATACTTGTCTCCACAACTGCACTGTCATAGAATAAGAGGATGCAGCAGATGCAACCCTTTGGAGGAACCTGGGGAGACTTCTTCTGGGAGAGCCTGGAGCTTGAGCCAATGGCAGCCCTGCTCCAGGCTGATGGTGCTGCAAGATGGGGCCCACAGGCAGAGAACAGCTCCAGGATCCTGGTGAGCAGCAAGGGATCCCGACATCTATTAGTGAGAGGCCCTGCAGTTTTGGGGGCCCATTATGGCTTGGGCCACTCTTGCAGAGCATGGGCAGCCGGTGTGTCAGGGAGGTCTTTCCCACCCAAACAGTAAACGCAGTTACCAGAGGGAGCCCTGCACCCAGACTGGGCTCCCCAGGGTAGCACTGACTAGTGAACACAGTGGAGGCCACAGGGCTGAGGAGGCAGGGAGGTTAGATCTAGATGATCTTTGAGGTCTCTTCCAACCCAAGCCATTTTGTGATTTATTGTATGAGGAAGCACTGGAGCATGACTTTCCAGCGGGGAGACAGTGTGTTTCTGGTAGGCACACATCAGCACAGTGCCGTGCTGCACACAGCTGCTTAGACTAATAAAGAAAGCAGAGATTTTCTGGCACCCACATAAACACACAGCACGTGCGAAACGGTGGGCAACTCTGGCAGCCCAGTCCTGTTCTTCATCCAGCTGTTCAGAGCACTAGGAACACAAGGACACAAACCTCTGTCTAGATGCCAGCAGTAAGGCAAACATAACATACATTTACATTCAGCTGGCCTTATTACCCACTTTTTCCTCTGTTTTCCCACATTTGTTCCTTTCCAAGCAATCTTGATGGTTCTTTTTCCCCGCTTTGATTTCTTCCCCTAAGCATCACACAGTAACTCTTGTGTGTTCTCTCAATCCCTTAAAAGTATCCCATAATATGTTTTAAGGAGTCCCCACATACTCCTCCCATCATGTCCCATTGTGAGCCTCCCATTATGAGCCCTTCAGGCAGCAGCCTCCTTCAGAATGCCAGGGGCATACTCTGGTCTACTCATACTGATGGGCTCCACACCAGGGGCAAATGTCTAAGGTCTTAGTGAGAGATTAAATTAATAGTCAAATTAATGATTAAGCACTGAGGTTAGAAGAGATCCTCACCGTGTCTTTGTTCATCTGACCTCTCCAGTCCTTGTGTTAAGTGTGAACAGTCTTTAAAACCACTCGAGTTCACAGAGATCTGTGCTTTGTTTGGCAAGGGACCCTTTGGGCTGCCACCAGTTTGCAGGGCAGATGAGACTCTTCTAAGTGGATAGGGACAGCCCCAAAGGCAACAGCATGGATGGCAGGGTGAAGCACTGCAGGGGAGCCAGAGAGACCTGCTTGCATAGAAAGGGGTTTACTGACAGGAACAGGCCCTTGCTTCCACCCTTGGATATCACAGATTCATTAGGGTTGTAAAACACCTCTCAGATCACCAAGTCTAACCATCAGCCCATCTCCACCATGCCCACTGACAATATTACTCAGTGCCACATCCACACGGTTCTTGAACACCTGCAGGGACTGTGACTGCACCACCTTCCTGGGCAGCCTGTGCCACCGCAGCACCCCTCTTTCTGAACAGAAATTCTTCTCAATATCCAAACTGAAGCACTGCTGGTGCAACTTGAGGCCATCCCCTCTCCTCCTGTTACCTGGGAGAAGAGGCCAACCCCCATGCTGCCAGGGGAGGTTCAGTTTGGATATTAGGATAAATTCTACTCTGAAAGAGTGCTTGCTCGTTCTTTACTTTCCACGTGTTATGTACAAAATGACCCAAGATAAATTCTGAGATGTTTGAGCCATAGTGTGGAGGCCTGTGCTAAGATGAGACATCGTAGAAAGACCAAGGAGCCATTTCAAGTTATGCAGCTTTCAGATCAATTCCTTGAATCCTGGACTGATTCCTCATTCAGCTTTTTAAGCCTCACGGAGTAGGGAAGAATGGCTTGTAAATACTGAAATTATGATTTCAGGTATTTTCCTATTTGCAGTGATTTAGTATAGTCATAAGTGATGTGACTTCCAGAATACTCTCTCATTTATTTATTTATTCTCATTCTTTCTCTCTCATACTCTTTTTTCTTCCTTTTTTCTCCACTTTCTTCATTCTTTGTCTTCTTTCATTCTATCTGCTTTATTCAGATCATCTTGAAGTGTTTGAGACCCATCTCTCTCTTCTTTCTTTTTCTCTCTTGCAGTTGCTGAGTAATGCATGACTTACTTACATGCCTTGTAAAATCATGTTGTTTAGCCTCACAGCATAGACAGAACTGTAAGAGTGCCAATATTTTAATGTAATTGTAGCACAGAGATTCTTATTAAAACTAATGATTGTGTTTGGAACTTGAGTGTTAATTTTACCTTAATCTAACCAGGAGGATTTGCAAATATGGTCCTCACTCCCTCTCTTCCCAGCTGACACATGACACTCCACAACACTCAGCCAGCTCCTTACTGCATCCTGCCAGGCCTTGGTGTGCCCCCAGCATGGTCCCCGAGCCTCAGGAAAGGAACATATCATCCACAGTGGTGTGACAGGGAGTTACTGCTTCAGCTCTCCCTGGCCAACATGGTGCCACAGTCACAGAATGTGCTGCCCTTGGGGTTCCTCGTTGCTACACAGGCTCAGAGAGCTGCAACAAGGCAGAGAGCTGTGAGAAGACAAACTTTTGCTGGGCAGCTCCTGGGTTCAAGCCCGCTTGACCCCAGCTGCTAACAGGAGGAGCCTCACTTCCTGCGCCTCCGATGCTTTTTCCAGGATGTTGGCTAAGGCAGAGGAAAAAGAGGAAAACATTGGAGCTCATTTCCTCAGCCCTGGCTTCCAGCCCTGACCTACAGCTGGAACTTGCTTGGGGAGCTTCAGGGAGGGGTTTTATGCATCAAAGCTTGACAGATTTGTTTTTAAAACTTCATAAGGAACTCGATGACAGGTTGCAATTAAAAGCTCTGTGCCCCCATCTGCTGCTTTTAGCCCATGGAATGTGGCATCATGGTGGTGTGGCTCAGTTGCTGGAGCCAGCCCCACCAGAAAGCTGAGTGTCTGGCAGGCTGTGGGGTGCAGGCTGGACTTACCATCCACTTCATCCTGCCTGCATCTCCCTGCGATGCGGCAGTGAGCTGAGCTGAACATTGCCCATGTGGGCCCAAGACAATCCAGTAGAACCAGCCCCATAGTCCATCTACACACAGGCTGAGGCCCAACTAAAAACAGTTTGCTGCCCTCCTGCATTGCTGACCCACACTAGACAGCCTGGAAAGAGCTGGGGCAGCAAGCTTTGTACTGCTTATTGAGAATGCACTCAATCATAGAACCATAGAATCATAGGATCATAGAATCATAGAATCATAGAATCATAGAATCATAGAATGGCCTGTGTTGAAAAGGACCATAATGATCATCTAGTTTCAACCCTGCACTTGGCCTTATTGAACCTCATTCGGTTTTCATGAGCCCATTTCTTCAGGTCCCTTCTGGATGGCTTCCCTTCCTTCCAGCTTATTGACTGCTCCACTCAGCTTGGTGTCATCTGCGAATTTGTTGGGACACCACTTGTGACTGGTCACCAGCTGGATTTAACTTCATTCACCACCATTCTCTGGGATCAGCCCTCCAGTCTGTTCTTCACACAGCAAAGAGTGTACTTGCCCAAGCCATAAGCCTGCCCTCCAGAAGTCCAAGATACTGGTTTTGCTGAACCTGTTTTCTATCATTTCATGGTCACTCTGCCCAAGACAGCTTATGACCACCTTACGTCCCACCAGTCCTTCTCTGTGAATAGCAGGTCTAGCATGCCACCTCCCTTAGTAGGCTCTTTTACCAGCTGTGTCAGGAAGTTTATCTTCTACACATTCCTGGAACCTCTCAGATTGTTTTTTCTGGGCTGTATTGTGTTTCCAGTGTATATCAGGGAAGTTGAAGTCACCCACAAAAACAACGGATAGCAACTGCATGACTTCTGCCTGCTGCTTGAAGAATGCTTCATCTGCCTGTTTGTCCTAGCTAGGCAGTCTATAGAATATCCCACCAGGATGTCAGCCTTGTTGGCCTCCCCCTGATCTTTAACCATATGGACTTGACCTTATTAGTTCCAACATTGAGCTCTATTGAAACACTTCCTAACTCAGAGATCTTCAACAGCTTCATTTAATTGGACCTGTTGTGGGCAAGTGTTTGTACTGAGTTGAGCTGAATTGCAGAGGCTGTTCCAGACAACATTTTCAAGGATTCTGGTGTTTTATTATGTTTAAGGTTGACTCTCCTATTTTCAATGGAGTCTTTTACAGGGTATTCCCGATGTCAGAGATTTCTATCATTGATTTTGTGGCAAAAAATACTTGTACTTTTGCCATCGCCCTTCCTCCCAGAGAGGTTTCATCCTCTTGGCTTGTTTGATGATGGCACATGTTTCACAGTTATGAATAACCTGTGCAATGGCATCCATAGTTAAGTCCACCCCTCGGTCTCTAGCCCATTTGTATGTTGCGTCTCTCCCTTGATGACCTGAGGTCTCATGGGCCCACCGAGCCAGAAATAATTCACCCTTGTTCTGCCAGTCCAGGTCTATTTGAGCCACCTCAATTCTGGCAGCTCGGTCTACCTGATGGTTGTTTTGCTGTTCTTCAGTAGCCCGACTCTTGGGCACATGAGCATCTACATGGCGCACCTTTACAACAATAGTCTTTGTTCAGGCAGCAATGTCTTTCCACAGTTCAGCAGCCCAAATAGGTTTACCCCTTCTTTGCCAGTTATTTTGCTCCCACTGCTGTAACCACCCCCATAATGCATTTGCCACCATCCATGAGTCAGTGTAGAGATAGAGCATTGGCCACCTCTCCCGTTCGGCAACATCTAAGGCCAGTTGGACAGCCTTTACCTCTGCAAATTGGCTTTCCCTTCAATGGCCTCTGCAACTCTGCAACTTATATATATATAATTATATTAATTTTTAAAAATTAATATTAATTAAAATATTAAATATAAATTAATATATATATATTTATATATATATTTATATATATATAAAATAAGGGGCCAACATTGCAGCTTAAACATGGTGTTTCATGCTTGGCTTTGATTTTATTTTATCTAGCTTTGCACTTTTACCTTAGATTCAAGAAGCAAGAGTCCCTGGAAGAAAGAAAGATCCTATGCCCTCTGCTCTTAAAACATGCCATTTTCCCTCTGGTCCTGCTGTTGTGAAACAGACAATCCCCCAAAATGTTCAACTCTCCCACCAAGCCTGAGATGGGAGCTCTGGCTCAGCTGTGATCTCTATAGGCCCAATTCTGTGTTCATGGAGTAGTGCACATTCAGGTGATTTACATTCTGAAGCTGTTTTTCCATCTGAGAACTAGGCCTGTGGACACTAATTCCTGCATTTTGCCTGAGGGGGAATGTATGTAAGGTCATCCCGAAGGACCTATTAACACCTAGTATTTGGTAAAACCCTTGAGTTGCTATCAGGGCTACCGTGTTTTTCAGCAGGTGTCTCCTCCACTCTGTAACACTGCTGTCCTTCCCAGCCCCTCTCAATGAGGAGGACACATGTTCAGCATCACATTAGCTTAAACTGAAGATTAAATTTGATCCATAGCTCAAAACAACACACTTTTTGCACAAGGCTGTTGTCATGTCAAGAATGAGGCTTCCAGGCAGACGGGCTTCACTAAGGATAGCATTTAGTCTCTAAATTGGCTATAAATGATAAAGCTTTCATCTGTTATGGTTTTTTTTATTCCTCTGATTTTTTCATTGCAATGTATTTAGCAATATCTACTGCAAAACCACTGGTGATGCAGAACACATGCAACAAATGTGCACCCAGGCTTACATGGTTCAGCATTTCCCTTTTATGAAAAATGGAAGCTGACTGCACAGCACTTTCTGGATGTAGAACTTCGCAATGGGTCAAAATAACCCTACATCACCCCAAGCATCTGTCATGCTGCTAAAGCTGTTTGTGAAGAAGCTGGTCTCTGGTCCCAGAGGTGGTGCTGGAGAGTTTAGGCTTGTTGGTTTGTCTCATGTTAATTAGCCACCATTTATGCAAAGCAGTTGCTGAGTAAAGTTAGTGTGCAGGTCCTTTCCGTGGCAGGGCATAAGGACAAATTAAAGAAGACATGCAGCTGAAGCATGCCTTGGGGCACAGAAATCAACATCTTACTCCCCAGTGGTAGCAAGGACTGCCACAGCTGAAGGTGTATAGTGAGTTTCTTTGCTGTCTGTAGCCCTGCCAAGAATGTGTTTCTGTGGGAGTGAACACCTCCTTTCCGCTCTGAGTGTTAACCGAAAGAGCCCAGCATTGTCTGCTGGAACTCTCAGCTTCCCTCCTGCCCTCCCATAACTCACTGAGATAGCCTGTGGTTCTGTACCACCGAAGGGAGACATGCACATTGCCAAGAAGGCTGCAACACAGCACACCTTGTAGGCACTTGCACTGAGATGCCTGTGTGTGATAAATCCGTTGGTGAATAGCAGCATGGGACACAGCCTTGGTTTACAAAGCGCAGGCAGGCTGATGCATGAAACACACTGAAAACAAAAGCATGGGGAACTGTTCTCCTCCTCTCACATATTTGGCTCCTGGAGGCAGCTTTCAGAAGGTGTGCTTGTTTCACATCCTTCAGGTCTGGCAGGAGGCTGGGGAAGTGCTGTGACAGCTGAGATGAAAACCAGGTGGGACAGAAAGAGCACTGCCAGGAAGGTGCAGGGACAAAACAAGTAAGAGACTGTAGGCAGCAGGGAGGGTGCAGCAAATTGCATCTGCCCTTGTCACACACATAGAATCTCTGAGTGAGCCAAATGAAGCCATTTTATGAAAACCCCAGGGGAAAAAAACTGACTGGGAGCAGTACTTCATATATACATGAACTTACAATCGCTGCCTTCCAGTTGCTTCTGTCGTAGCATCAGAGAAATAGTCTTACCGGTGTGTGTGAAGGGAGAGGGGACATAGGAACAAACTGCTGACCTGTTTCAGTCAAACCTGAAGAAAAGCAGAGGTCTTAGGATCACTCTGAGTTCCTGTACCTCTGAAGAATCTCAGGGCAGGGCCTTGCTAAGGACATTTGGCTAGCATCCACTCAGGGCAAAAGCAGCTGTCTGTTCCAGACCACGCAAGTATACCTTGGGCAAAGCACAGTTGTTGAAAACCAATTTTGCTGGTTCCCCAGGCCCTAGAACAGCTTGCTTTAAATACATACTGAAGAAGTTTCTGCACGCATTCACTCCAGACAGAAAAAAAGCAGCAAAAATTCTTTGGCAAATGTGCCTCAGTAACAGGGCTTGTGATGTAGGCTTAGCTCAGAGTGAGGGCAGTGTCCATAGCTTAGCCTTGTGGTGAAGTCTGGATAGCCAATACCTGTTTTGCCTCCTGAATACAGGTGTAGGGTAAGAGCTGAGATACCTTTTCCATCCTTTTCTGCTTTGCTGCACCTGCTGGTATCTGAGTAAACATTTGCGTTACACTTTCATCTCAAAAAGTGCCACACTACCTGCCAGGACTTGAATGTGAGTCGCAGTGAAAGCCTCTTCCCCTCTACAGAGTGTTGTGAGGATGCTCCTGGGGGATGCTACCAACAGGGACTATAATACAGGGCTCTCCTACCTTAAAGGTAAGCACAAAGATCACAGAATCATAGAATCATCAAGGTTGGAAAACCTCCAAGATCATCCAGTCCTACTGTCCACCTATCATCAATACTTCCAGTACTGGTCAATCATTCCTTCTGCCTACCTTGGAAAATTCTCGTGTAGAGTCTGCTTGCTTGCCCTGGGTGAATTTGGAAGAACGAATGTTAGATACCAAAAGAGAGCATGCCTAGCAGACAGGTACAGCACAAACAAGCTATTTAAAGCCCAAAATTCTGATGATAAAATACTAGATGATTAGCAAAGTAATTTTACTCCATCTGCAACAAATGCACTCATTTGCATGAAGAGTGCTGTGAACGTAGATGAGCTGGAACAAAAGCACAGAGATTGGGCAGTTTTCCTCTTTGAAGCAGAGATTATAATTAGTTCGTATTTCTGTATGTGATGGTTTTAAAATGCCTTTACTGAATACTGAGCAAGTGTAACTTCTCTGGTAGGGTTTCACCTATTGTGCAATACTTAACTCAAATTGTTGGATCCTCTTCTTTAGACCAACAAGATTTTCTTGCTGTCTTTATACCTGTGTCATCCCCCCACCCCGCCCAAGCCTTCTAAAGATATAATTTGCCCAGGATGGGCTTTTTAATAGTATTGTTCAATGGCCTTGTTCCATTCCCACAGAAACCAGGAGAGCTGCGTTCACACTGCCAAGAGAGCCCTAACATGCAAATCGTTTCTAGTTCCTCTCATTGAAATCTTTTGCTTGTCTGATGCTGTATTGTTTAAAATGTCTTAAGTACTCTTAGAAAATAAAGACCAAATCAGTTTAATTTTGCATTTGAAATGTCAGTGTCATGCTGCTTTTACGTAGGCATATGCATACTTAGTATTATTTTCTGAGTGTAATTGCCTTAAGTGCTGTTGATCATGCAAAGAGAATGATGCATCCTCTGACTCAAGGGTTTGAGAATCAAAGATCCAAATCCTGCAAATGCTTAAGCATGTGGAGAAAGCCCTCTCAAGGGAAGATGCAGGCATCCAGCTATTCTTGTATTCAAGGCTGTGGTCCATATTTAGCAGATTGAATCCAGCAGAAGCATACAGCATGTCCTCCCTGAGCAATACTTCTGGTTGTAGGGAGAAGTTTTGCAGAGGGAAGGAGAAGGACCGTTGAGGACAACTGCAGGAAGAAGAGAAAAGGGGATGAAGTATTTGAAATCAAACAGAAATAGCCAGATAGGGCAGAGAAAACAACACGAAGCCAAATGGACAGAGAACATTTAAGGGAGGACTAGGGCATGTGTGAATCAAGAGTCAGAGCAGATCCTTCAGCCTTCTGAAGGCAACATGAAAATGTTAGGTTGAAATTGTTTTTCAAGACGTTTAGGAAAGATTTGTTGTGACTAGCTTCAGCAGAGTATCTCGCTCAATTGAAATACCTAGAAAAGAAGGGTGGGCCTGGAAAATGGACCAGTCTGAAGAGCAGTAGCATTAATAAGAGCCAACAATTCAGATTCCCTACTTTTACTGTACACCCTATTCTCCATCCCTATTTTGAGAAATACTCATTCATTTCTACATTGCATGATTTTTCATGAGCATTCTCTCACAATTACACTCTTGCCGTGATGATCCATTTGTCTTGCCTTTTAATCTTCAGCTTGGTTTGATGACGAGCCATAGCATCATGGGATCCTGCCATAGTGACCCTCTCAGCTACAGATGTATTCAGTAGAAAAACAGGGAGGGATTGGAAAAACTGTAAATGCAGTACACAATATCCAAGGAAATTATATCCTGAGTGTTACGAGAGTTAATAGTATGGAACAATTTTTTTCATGTATGAATGTTTTACAAAAGAGCAATTTTATGGATCTCATTTCACTGAGTTGCTTGCTCCTTAAAGGTAACGTTTGAGGAAAGGCCCTCCCATGCCAATAGAGGAGGTAGGCCTGTTTTAAGAAAGACCAAACCCAAAGTCTTGACAGCAGCTGGGAATTTTTTGTTTTAAAGTGAGAGGGTTTTGCTGGTGAAAGAAAACAACAGCTTTTTGGACTTGTTCTCTTATAGGAACATGCAGGATGACTGCAAGTGGAACTCAGTGTATGCAATGGCTCGCATTTTATACTTCTTTGACAGCTCTCCTACTTCTCATCTATCTTCTGCTCTCTCTTGCTGTTACTGCTGCAGCTACAGAGTTTTGTGCTACTCAGGTACACATAAGCCAGCCTGAGGGAATATCAATGTCTTGTACCTCTTCCAGCATCCATCTCACAGCTTTGTCCCTGCCTTTCAGTGCAATGCATACGTTTGTTCACCTCTCGTATTTCACATATCTGTGTTGAAAGAAGCCCAGCTTGGATTCAAGAGCAGGGAAGGCTTTTTAGATAGCTCATGTCTTTTTCTTCACGTGGTAGTTACTGCCTTTGGGTATGTACATACTCAGGCTGCTGGGATCCTATTCCAGTAAATTAAATGACAGTGATCCATCTCAGCATTTTCTGCAGGCTTCCTCATAACTGCTGTATGTCATTTGAGACAAGAATTATGAAAACATGAGTATTTGAGGCTAATAACTGATGAGGCAGAAGGAACATTGCTACCTGGCAAGCACAGCTTTCCAGTGTCCAGCTTCAATCCTGCAGGAGGAGAGATGAGGGCTGTAAGTGAAGAGCTAGGAATCTGGAACTGAGAACTTTTTCCACCAGGTAGGGCTCTGACAGAGAGCTGTCTTCTGCAAGCTGAAAGTCTTTGTGGGAACCAAGGAGATCCACCCTTAGCACAGATTGCATTGTGACCTGCAGGGATCTGGGTAAGATGTCTTTGTGCACGGGGACAGGTTTGGCAGGTCTGAGTGAGGAAGGGCGAGACTTGTGGCAGTGTTGCTGAGAGAGATAAGGACCGGCTCAAAGGGAGAGGTAATGAGTTTTATTTGGCGAAAATCAGCCAAGTTCTTACTGTATGCATGTGTACGCAAAGGATTATATGTACATATGAAGGATATACCAGTGGGAAAAGGGACAGGAACCTGCTTGGAGCTGCCTTGTTTTCTAGTACAGGTCTGTGGGGAACTGCAGATGTGCAGTTTCAGCTTTTATTATTTCATCCCATTTGATCACCATCAGTGAATTTGTGGATTCAGAGATCCACGGGTGTGTCAGCAGAAGACTTAATGAAGGAAACCTGCAGGTGACTGGCAGTGATGTTACACCTGGAAAACAAAAAGCAAAGCTCAAAGCTCTACGAATGGAACTGCTGGGAAGAGACGTAAGCACTGGGCAGGAAATAAAGCATTTATTCCTCCACTGTGATGTCCATAGGTGCATTTTAATAAAGGCTCTTTCCCTAAAAGCAAAGAGATTTACTGATTCCAAAAGGTCTGCTCTAAAATACACCACAGTGAGAACAGTGAGAAGCTGCAGATCTATCTCCAGTGGCACGATGGCATACACAGCCAAACAAGACACTTCCCAGTGTGTGGCCTTCTGCAAGGACTTGCGGTGGAGGCCACCAAGCTTCAGCACAGATGGGCTGGAGGAAGTCTTGGTAAGGGAAGGTCTCTGTGATCCCTTCAGGGGCTTTAGATGAGTGACATTTGGGGCAGGGCTTAGGTCCATCTTGACTTGTGAATGTCTGACAATCACAAGTGTGTCTAGGCATGCGTAATGTCTCTTGCCTAATAAGGCAAGGTGATGATGAATTCTTCCAGCTGCTGAAGTCTTTCCTGATAGCAAGACCAAGTGTTCTCATCATCTTACACACGATTTGTGAGGAAAAGGCAAGAGTTTTCATACAACTGTGTTGAATGAGCAAAAGTATGGCATGATGCAAAGAGAAAGCCTGAAAGAAAAACTGCACGGTATTACAACAGGCATGTGATCCACTCAGAACAGACTAACCTGAAGGTGTGCATGGAACTTCACTGTCTAATCCAGCAGTGAGGGTGCTGGCAGGCATACTGCCCCGCAGAGCACAGCCGGTGCAAGCAGGAAGCTGGCTGATGAGGTGCTGGCAGGGGAGAGTGCGGTTCACTGGGAACTACTTGGAGGACGCCGGAGTGCCAATGGATGAGACTTGATAACTAAAATGGCAGGTGGAGAGCTCTTAATTTGTGCGGCTGGCTCCTTCTGTACAGAAAGATGCGCTGCTTCTTCAGGCGTGTAAATGCTGGCTTGGGAGTCGTTATTTTTCAAGTGCAAAGCCTTGGCACATGTGGAGCATGAGGGAAGACAGAAAGCCCTTATGTACCATGCTATGCACTGGCACTGCCTAGAGATCTCTGCTGCTTTGTCTTCCAGCAATCTGACCTGGGGGCTTCACATAGTAATGTGTAAGTTGGGTAATGTTGGCTTGAGCCCAGGGGGCTAAGATGCTGGGAACTTCTGAAGGTCCTTGGTAAGAAGGCCAGCGTCTGCAGACACAGCCTTTTGGGTTTGGTTACTGTGCTTGTGCCAAGAGCGCTGCAGTGCGGCGGCCCCACAGCAAGCACAGTGTCAGGGAAGAAGCACAGCCTCAGGCCTGCTGTGGCCACCCCGTCTCTGGTGGGATTGATCATAGTGGTTTCCAGCAGCAGGCTGTCAGCCTTCAGACCTCTCCAGTTGTGGGGACTCCTTCCCAACAGGCAGTGTTGCACTGGAGGCCCGTGGAGCTTGGGCCCACCCGGGATGGGAGTGCTCTGCCTGGCAGCTGCTTCTGTGGGGCTGACACAGGTGCTGTACCCTGCTTGCTTTTTGGCAGGCAGCCGCAGCTGGTGGGAGATGTCCTTCAGAGGAGAACAGGGGAATATGCCAAGCAACACTCTCAAAGACACGGGATTTTGACATTCCTCTGTATAAAAATCTCTTGGCCTTTGCATCTCAATTCGTGCCTGTCTGGGCACAGACAATACCTCGAATCTTGGGAAGGGATAGTTCACAGGAGGCTGCGAAACACCCGCTGAAGGGCAGATGCTTAAAAACACATGTATAAGCTGAGAAGTGCAGTGTGGCTTTCAAAAGGCCAGGGAATATGACATCTCCCACAGGCTTTAGCAGCAGCAACTTGGAAACAAACTACAAAGCTTCCTAACAGATGTGTCACCTGTGTGCCTGACATCAAGTTTTCACCTCCTTTTTATGTCCTGGTCAAATTTCTCTCTCTCTTCCCCCCCGCCCTGCGTGTCTCTTTACTACAAAGAAACTTTCAGTCACTTTTCAGAGGCATAGGAAGCCAAGTAGATACGTTGGGCCTTCTGGTCTTGCTTCTGCAAATGAACTTGTCTAGGATGTGACAACATGATGTAAGGTCTGGTGAATGCTGTGCTTGGCAGCTAGACATTGGTGGAAGCCTAAGCAACGAGCCTATGTTTGGAGACCATAGCTCTGCTTTCCCTGGTGGATGTGCAGCAGGGGTGTGCCAGCTCCTGAGCTAACTCCAGCATTCTACGACCTTCTCAGCAAGCTGTGGCTGAAAACATATGTTTTAAAAATATTTACATAAAAATCCAAGGCACAGCCCCCACCCTCCATTTTTCTAGTGGGGAATTTTTAACTGGACTGACCTGTAGCTCTGTGGTAAGAAGAGATGGCAGCTAGAATTGTCCTGGTGACTGATTTTGCATTTACAAGTTACAATAGAAAACTTTCCAATCTAGAAATATTTTAGCTGGCACTTGTTTAAATTGGATTCTCTTAAAATAGCATGAGTTATTTTAAAAGTCTTTTCTGCCATGCGCTTCTGAGTACCTATTAGGAAATATTAAGGGTGCATTCACTATGCTAAAAAGAATAATGGAGATCTTGGAGCAATCATGTCTGTGTGGGATGCCTAAAGCTTTAGCACAGTTTGAAGTGATCATTTCCAAATTAAGATACCTACAGTTGGAAGTGATCATAATGTGACTTTGGCAGTTAAAAGACATAGAGTAGGAAACAGAGGGAGCTGGCAGCATGTATGTGCTCTGAATTATTAGTATTAAGTGTTTATGTGTGCACTCCCTCAGCCCATCACTGTAATATTATTAATATCCATCCAGATATAATTGGTTTAAAAGCTACTCAGTCTAAAAGTCAGTTTCTGTGAAATGAGAACTTCATGCAGAGCTACTAATCTCAGCCAATTTACAGCAAATAATGTTGTTACTTGCTGTTGTATAGCAAGTTTTTTATTGTTTCCACTTACTGTACATAGCAAGAGTGTGAAAACAGTGACCACTACATATCAGAGATAACATCCTTGTGCTTGAATCTTCATGTTGGATGGAGAGGTACGTGCCAAAGCCATGCAATGCAGAAGCAAGCTTCTGCCTGGTGTAGCTATGGCTTTTCTGTTGTCCCTTGGGAGCCATGTGATTTTTGGGATCCTTCGTATTTTCTTCTCCCCAGCAACATAACAGAGTTTTGGGCTCACCAATCAATCTAGAATGGGAACCCCTTTGGCACCTAAGATTACATCTTCAGGCTGTCACCTGCTTCTCCAGCCTATGGTTATAAGGAGGTGGTCACAGCACTGTGCTCTGTGCGCAGAAGGGAAAGGACAACAGTGCTCTTGGGGAATATGCAGCCAGAGCAGCCACTCACCTCCTGCCCCCTGACCCTAAGGCCAGCTGTGGTGCAGAGAAAGAGGGAAACATACCTCAGGTGGTGTAGTGAGGAGCAGCAGTCCTTTGCAAGTGCATTTTTTGCAATCTTCTGGCAGATAATCTAAAAAGAAAGGAGTACTGTAGTGTGTGGGTAACCTGTGAGGATGGTGAAACCAGTGTCCATTTACCAGTTAAGTCTTTGGGCAGACATCCCTGCAGCTCTACTTGCAGTGCATGATGGACCTTCCTCAGTTTGTGTGAGCACATCCCCATTTCTGGCACTCTGTCTGTAGTGTGTGTTCATGTGGACAGTAATTTCCCCAAGCACAGAAGATGAAGAATGACAAAAGGTTGGGCTGAAGTCACAACATGGTAAAAATCGCAGGCTCTTTTTTGCTTGGCCTTTTGTTTGAAGCCTACTGGTTGGAGCCAGTAGTTGTGGCATATCTCCATAACTGTTCTCTAGTGAGGGTCTTGTGCCCCTTCCTTGTGCTGCAGCAGCTCTCCCTAAGTCCACTTTCCTAAGTTACTGAAGTTGCTGCTACATAGCCAAGGAATTGAACACAAAGACATCACGCATACATACACGCGCACCTACAAAAATATGATAGCTCTGCACAGTTCCTCATTAAAAACAAAACAAAAAACACAAAATAAAATATGCCCAATCTCCATTTATTCAAAAAAAAAATGACCTTGAGTACATGAACTTAATGATTTGTTTTCCTTATGCATTGTACTAACAGCTATGCTGTTAGAACTGAAGGACAATGTCTGCACTTAGGGCTTTCTACTTACTGCCTCAGCCTTCAAGTTCCTTTGTTTTGTGTGCAGTGCCCTGTAACAACAACTCTATGTTAACCAAATGAAATATCAATTTTTGTTTTCAGAGTGTCTTGAGTAACAGTGAAGACAAACAGCTTCTGGGAGGTTTTAAAATATTTTTCTAGTTTGACAGGTTCATACAGCAGAAATTTGTTAACAAACAAAAGCCCTGGCTATTGGCACCTCCTGGACATGCTGTAAAAATAATTCAAGCCAAATAGAAATCCACTGTGCTCTTGCTTTAGCTGGACCATAATAAACAGACCTTGAGAGGTCGTTTAAATAGAATTCAGTGGAACTCTTTATCAAAATGTCTTTAAATAAAAAGACTCCAAACAAATGTTTCCCTAAAAAGTGTTTCCCAGTGCTCTCTCTGCCTCAGTGCCTCACTGTATTTTGCACTCACACTTGTGCTAAGCAGTATCTTTAAATTTGCAGTAACTGCTCAAGGAGCACTTTGCATAAAACATCTAATGAGGATGAAAAATGAGCACGATAATCAGAAGTCTCCTGCAGCCCCTCCAAAGCAGATAGTTGATGGGATGGGTGAAGCTGGATGGCCTTGGATGAGAAGCAGCCCATTACTGGACAGTTTTGCCCTTGTTGCTATGAAGACTGCTGCCCGAGGTCAGATTATTTGCTGGACAAGGACTGACTCTCCTAAGACGTTTTTGAGAAAGGAGGTGGTTTTTCTTGTGGCTCTCAATGTCAGTGATCTTAAATGGTACTTCAGATAGCACTTAGTTTGCTTGAAGTCCCTGGAACAGCCACAGATAAGATTAAAGCCCTCTGAGGTGTGCTGATTTGGTTTGGGAAATGTTTTCTTGCATGTTTGGGGAAACACAGGTTTGGCAATAGAAAGATTCGGCCTCTTATTCTGTGAATCTGATGTTTGTTTACCCTGTGCTTGAAATGCCCCTGACACTACTCCAGTGATGGACTGCAGAGATGGGACCTGCAAGGGCTGTCTCCAGCTTCTGCTGTCTATAGTCTAAGCAGTTTGTGTAGGGTTGGTGTGGAAAAGGATGTGATCACTAACGGGACTGCTGCTGGAATGTACATTCAGGGGTGAAAAATAAGTAACAATGTACAGGAGGGAAAAAAAATAATTAGAGAAATAGGTTGCTTCTATATGAAATGACATGACCCATTTGAGCTGTGTGCAAAACAGACAAACTGGAAAAGCAGAAATCTTTCAGCTGTCAGCATGAGATCCTAGGCATCAGCATGGAAAAGAGTCCCAGCACCAGGGTGGGAGTCAAGGAACAGCATTAGGGTGCTATTCTCTAGGCTTGCTGCTGGAGGGACTGCATCAGAAATACTTTGTTCAACCCCAGAGCCTGCCTGTGTTACAGGCTGTTGCCACTGCTCAAATGTGGTCTGTTGAATAAAGGCAGCATCTCAAGTCAGCTTGGATGGATGGATTTTTGTCTGTTCTGCTGGGGACTGGCACATGCATACTTCGTGGCAGATAGCTCTTGTGTCCTTTGGATCCCATGCACTGTTGCTATTTCCCTCAAAACAGGAAAAATCAGCAGTGATATTCTGTGGGATGATGACAGGGAGCAGTGCTGACCGTAAGGCTCCCAGGACTGCCTGTCTGTCTGGAGAAGACAGTGGAAAAAAACAACCGGCCAACTGTGCACAAGTTTCTTCTGAGCAGGAGCTGGATGGGATGAAATCATTACAACCAGCCTGGGATCAGAGACTGGGAGTGAAACAAACTGAGTACCGAGGCCTGGACTATCAACGTGGCTTTGCCTGCAGCTGCTTTGAAGCACTACTTCACTGCTATTGCTGCACCAGGCTGTACTAATGCTTTATAAAACCTCACACAAAAGCCCAGTAGGGTTTTCCTTTCTATCCAAATGGTCAAATTTTCTTGTTATCTCAAAGATTAACTCCAGTGCTCAGACATCTATGTAGTTTTCTTTCCCAGCAATGGGAGTAGTTGATGCCATCTCTGAGACACTGTATGACTTCTTGAATGAAAAGGGAAAACACAGACATTTTCTGTGAGCTGCTCTGCTCCACTTCTCAGTAAAACATGGTATTTGTTCATAGCAAACCCCTGCTATGCCAAGGAGAGGATGTTCTGCTCTCCTTGGTGAAATATGTACTGTATTGCTGAAGTCCTGTAAAAAAGATATTTTCTACTTGCAAGGGAGCTTTGAAAATCAGCTGGATTCAACCTTTCCTCTCTTGGTAGGAACTGAGAGGAATACTGAATGCATGATGCAAGTTGCTTTTATACTCAATTTTCTTCCCTTTTTAAACACATTTCACTTAGATAATATGAGGGACTATTTATTATCCAAAGCTGTAATGCTCCTCCAACCAGAACTGTGATGCTGGCTCTTTCTCTGGCATGCACATCTCAGACTGGAGGGTGTAGATTGGGGTGATGTGCACCACTAGCGAACTCATAGCCTCTTGGCAACAGCAAGCTTCCCTACTTCCCAGGTTCCTCATGGGGCCTGGCCTCTGGGAAGCTTGTCTGCAGCTCTTTGATTTCCTTTGTCTTTACTCGTAGCATTTTCTGTGATGACAACCAGCTTTTCCCACAAGCCTGCTCTTAGTGCACTTCCATGCCAGGCAACAGCTGCAGAAGCAAGGTAAGACCTGGGAGACATGGGGACCTCGCTTTGGTTGACCCCGAGTCCTCTCTTGAGCTTTCAATCTAAATGGCTTTGGATTGAATAAAGACCAGTCCTCCCCTAACAAATTCTGCATGAGTGCTCAGGGCTTGAACTGGCAGAAGTTTTAGTGGCTCTACTGGCTTTGAATGTGGCATGGGTCTGTGGGGAAAGCCAGGAAAAACAGAGAGCATGTACATGAGCAGGAGAGGGGGAGAGAACATAAAGGCTCATTCTGCTCCTTCAGATGAAAATTCCTTAATAAAAGCCAGAAATGACTTGTTTTCGCTTGTAAGGAAAGCTGATTTTTTAATGAGTGAGTAGGAGATTTCAGTTTTGACAGGATGGGTTGGCTCAGGGCTCATAAAACTGTTATGCTTCCTGCTTTTCCAGATATGCCATCTTTGCTGGAAATTATGTTTGGCTGAAATTTGCAGTCTTTGGGCATTTGCCAGTAATTCCAGATGTTCAGTGGCCTGGCCAGAACTGTTAGGCAGAAATTCAGAGTCCGCATGCTGCAGATGAAATGGTGTGCCCTGTGCAAGTGACTTACTTGCTTCATACTAAAATGGCTGTGCTGAACTTCTTCGTGATGCACAAAAGATCAGGTGCTCAGGATGCCATGAGGTTATTGCAGAGGCTTGTCTATGGTGGGGCTTGTGCTGTGCAGTGTGCTGGGCATGCATCCGAGTGATTATAGGACAACTCTCCCTGTTGAGAAACATGCTGGCCCTCTTTTGAGGTAAGATGTATGAAGCTGAATAACTGAAGTATCTTCATGGCTCATGGATTGCTGGAAACCTCCATGTGGCAAAGGGAGGCATGTTATCTTCTCGCTGACACTAAGAGCTCACATTCATAGATGAACCTTCATAATCATAAGCACAGAATCACAGAGTCACAGAATGTCAGGGGATCATCCTGATCCAGTATCCAGTCTCTGACTGTGATCTGTGACAAATGCTTTACTAGACAAGCATAACATTGCAGAACTGCATGTGGTCACACTAACGTCACTTAAAATCCTGTTCTTCACACCTTCACAAGCTAAGTTGGATGCTGTGAGGAGAAAAACTCTTCTGCCTGTTTTGGGGACAGGCCACTGTTCTGTACCCACTATTGATCCATTCCTGCCCTCAATTTCCCCATCTGTCCCTGCTGAGGACTCATCCCTTTGTCCATTCCCTGGTCTCACTGCCTGCCTTGAGCCCCTGTGCCTGGTGCAGCCACCTCTGTGGCACCAAGTGGCCACCATCTCTCCCTCTTCCCTACTTCCTAAACTCCTGTCCCTATTGCATGGCACTTTCCAGCTACCTCCAGCCATGACTCTCTTTGCTGAACTCAGAGAAGTGAGATCGCAAAATCCCCCTGATACACTGTTAGCTGAAGATGAGAGAAAACTTTAATTATCCTCTGAAGTCAAGAGGCAGCAGCTACATGCATTATCAGGTGCTTTGTTAGGTTCACTGTAGCAGAAAATACAATCTAGAACTGAGTATAGACTTATTTTAGACACGGTAGTAACAGAATTAAGAAAGGAAGTATCTTTGACTTATGGGGGGAAGTCATTTAGAAAGAAATTGGAATTGTTAATTAGAGAAAATTATCTCAATCTAATACTTTAAGGCTAATTCAAATGCTTCAGTCTCTTTTATGTAAGGACAAATCTCTTATAATAGCTCAGATTATTATCAAGGAATATAAATTTTGCTGTAGCAACAAATTTTTACACATTTTCTACCTAGAAATATTGTTAAAGCGTCCCTCCAGCCACGCAAACCCTGTTCCCCAAAACACTGTGACTGTAGTTGGCTTCTCTTTAACCTTTTTTTCTTGCTGGGGTGGTTAGGTGGATGGGATGACTGGGGCAAAAGGGTGAGAGATTTATGAAGCTTTTTAACTTTTATGTGCCACCATATGATTTAGAAAGTGAGATTAAAAGTTATACCTGTGTGATCCCAGAATCCCAAACCATCAAGATAAACTTCATCTTCCGACAAAATCACAAGATTTATGAGGCTGAATGTAAAAAATTATTCTATTTTGCAGTAGGCATCATACTGGAAATTCCCAAGACAGTTTATTCTGCTTAAACTAAGAAATTCAATTGCATCTTCTTCATTAATTTAATCTTTTTTTTTTTTTTTTTTTTTTTTTAATAGGCCCCCTTTTTTTTTAATGGCTGCTGTTAGACAGCTCTCCCAGATCAGAAATCTGGTTTTCATCTGCCAAGCACCCTACATTTTGCATCTTGTACTGTCCACGATCGCAGTGGCAAGAGGTAAGTTCACAACTGCATTTAGTTCAGATGCATGACCAAAACCGAAAGCCTGCTTGTCCTATTACCAGTATGTTTCAGCCCCCTTTTTCTTGGTGAACTGTCTGCCTTTTCCTCTGTATTACCTTTGCTTCCCAATGCAGTAATTTTGTAGTTGGACAGACTCCTCTCCCTGTACGTCTTTTACGTGGTTGCTTGTTAAGGCAGTTGCTTGATGTTCCAGAGAAGCCTTGGCTGGATTTGATCAATATTCCTGCTAGGAAAGGACTTTATTCTTTTTTTGTCTTGGTTATAGAAATGTGATCTGTTGGTCCCTGCACTGTTCCTGCAAGCAGGACCTGCACTGTCCACGTGGTCCCACCAAAGGGAGTGAGGAGGTGCTGGTAGAAGTCGAAGACTTAGTAGGGCCTGGAGATGGACTGTGACTACCATTTTCTCTGTGACAGTGCCACACTGGGTTTGTGGCTATCAGTGCTGTCCTTTTTCTTCAGCAGTGTGAAGCATTTGGATACTGAATGTTTAGTTCCTACTTTCATTTACCACAGTTTGTAGAAGAATTAAAAAGCAAGCCAACTGATGACTCCCCCTGCCTTCACAAAAGCCCCAGTCTCCACTTTTCCTTCCAAAATCAGCAGACGCCTGCTGCATAAGTTTTGCTCGAGCCCAGTGCATGGCCATTAGGACTGTGTAATGAGAGAAAGCTCTTGGATTACTCCAGAAAACTGCCTTAAGTTGGTGCTGAATGTCCTGCTGAGTACTGGCCTTTTATGCTCTCCTGAGAGATTAATATATTAAGTGGTGACTCTGCCCTCACACCTTAGGAAGGGATGAGTACCATTTAGTCACTGGGTAGATAACACATGTCTTATAACAGGATCTGCAATTACCTAATGAGAAGTTGTAGGATATTTTTTCCCTTTGGGAGATATATTTTCAACGTAATTATGCATCTCCTACACCAGGGATGCTTTGCTTCAGCTAATGTAAATTCTGCTTTTCACTGCACTTTTTCTGAGAGAATGGGATAGATTCTGCTATGTTTGTCTAGAATAAATATTCAGTGATTTGTATTTTCAGAAGAATAATTCCTGATTTATGCCAGCGTTACTATGATAAACTTGTTATTACTTTTTGTATAGCACAGTTATGACAGGATTGAGTTTTCAAAAACATTAGAAGAGTGAATTAATATCAGTAAAGGTGGTCAGTGCTCCACTGCTTATATAAGCATGATGTGGCAGCTTCAGGACCAGACTACAAATGTTTCCTGAAGGTATCTCTCTACCTATGAATTTTCATGTGAAACACCACAATGATTTCCTTGTGCCACTCTGGTAGCTAGCAAGCAGGTCACACTGAACTAAGGGCTGCATCCTCGAATGTTCATTAGTGGGCTAAAGCCCACAGCTTTCATAAACAGTACCAAAACAGGTATTCACCTTTAACTGCAAAAAGAAGTTTTACAAAAGTAATCGGCAGTCAGTATGCTTTTAGGCACAGAACAAAGTTCAGCTGCAGCAGAGGCTGGAATGGAATATCCTACAAGCAGTTTGCTTGGAAATAACCCAAAACTGTAGTGTCTTTCCATGGAGCAGCCGAACAAACGATTTTAGCTTTAGGATTTACACTGCTGGAATTGTCACAGATTCTGTGTTTACAAATGCAATTAAAGTCTTTTGTAAGGAGCCATGTACTAACACGTGGCAAAACCAGAACACAAAGCCAGAACACAAAACTTTGGATACATTTTAACACAGTACAAATACAAGAACTTGGGCAAAATTAGCCCATCTGCAGCTGCTGCAGACTGAGCCCTGGGTTTACTCCAAGCAGCCATGTGGCTCTCTTCACCCCTGGCCTTCCTTCCAGGCCCAGGCATCATGCTGCCTTGCAGTGACACTGGCTGTGGGGGACAGTTGCGGTCTGATTCCCCTTGGTGCCCTGTTTGCACCTTGGCTTTGCAGAGGCTGGGACCTGCAGCCCAGGTCTAGCTTCCTGCCAGCCACCCCCATCGGTGAGCATGGCAGAGCTACAAATGGGTATTCTGCACAATCACTACACACATTTGTGATGCTCCCAGCATCACAGTGGGGAAGAAGAGAAACTTTTGTGGGTAACAAGCAGCTGGGGAAGCAAGGAGGGGCTGAAGGGGAGGGTGGGCAAAGGGCTGCAGGCCAGAGAGGAAGGAGCAGCTGGGAATGGCTGGGGAGGAAAATAGGCAGAAAGCCATTCAAGTGGCGTAAATCAGCACGGCGAGCACTCGCTCAGCAGGCTGAAGGGTGGCCTCTCCTATTTTTATCCCTGCAGCTGGAGTGCTGTACTCCCCTGCCCGGGAACTGAAGGTAATGGTGGCCACCCTCCAAGCAGCTGTGGGGCAGGCCATGCCCTCCCTGTGGGCATGGCTGGTTTCGGAGCCTCTGGCCTCCTTTGAGCTGGTGCTCAGCAGCCTGGGGCCAGGGACATCGCATGTGCTGCTGTCCCATGCCATACCTGGGGATTCTGAGCTGGGTCCTGCTCCCAGTGCTTGCAACATTCTGCACAACTGTGAGCTTGCACTTACATAATTTAGGGTCTCTATGACAAATGCAATGATTATCCAAAAATATGATCTTCCTAATCTAACTGTGAGCACTGGTGTGCTTCCCAGAGGGCAGTTCATTGCACTTTAAGTGATGTTACTGCCATGCCTTGTGCTCTGGAAGACCCTTCTCCAATGACTGTGGAGTACTTACTTAAGCTCACTCAATTTACATGACGCCAGATGTATGTGTTGCTGATATCCCCTGGTCCACATCTGTGAACTGATACCACATGTTACTGGCCCTGTGGGAGGCATCCTCTCTGAGACGCAAATTAGGGAGAGATGTGGATGGGAGAGCAGAGGATGTGTAATGCTGAGGGTGATAAAGGGAGAAAATCAGCACCAGGCTGACATGGGTGTTAGTCATGCATTCAAAGACCTGCCTGAGTTTTGTACTTTGCAGGGAAATCTCAGTGATGTATTTTAGGTGCTATTTTCATCAGCGGTGGTCTGTAGGAAGTTAACAAAAATCACATTAGCTTGTTGTTGTTGTTGTTGTTACTGTAACTTTTATTTCTGGCATTGCAAGTCTGAAGATGTTGTCTGGAAAAGAAATGAGCTGACATCACCTTCTTGTCCTGCAGAGGATCTGTGAAGAAGGGAGCAGATAAAATGCAGCTGGTATTTCACCGCTGCCAGGATCATATTTCTTCCACAGAACACGGCCACCAGGTTTAGTGTATTTTTTTGCAGAATGAAATTGGCATAAGTGTGGTGGCCCTATCCCAAAGCATCAGAGTCTAATAAAAAGTGCACCCTCTCAGCATCCATGGTCACCTTATCCTGTATCTGTGGTTCCTGTTCAATTTGAACTTGTTGGTATGTACTGGCTATGGCAAGGAGGACAGGCCCACATGGAAGAAACTGGCTGCAGGGAAGGAGAATGGTCTGGCACTGAACTATAGGGAGCAGCAGCTGTGCTCTAGGCACCCATCTTCCCTTCCTCTTCTGTGTGGAAGTGAGAAGCTCTGTCAAGCTGAGCGTTAAGTCTGTGCCTGTTCTGAAGTTAGTTGAGACACTTTAAGATACACTGTGCCAGTGTATGTGGGTCATTAGTTTTCCTGAACATGTCAAATCACTGTGTTGAGGAACTGTGGACAGTGGGAGCTCTCAATGCTAATATCTGTCTGACACGTATCTACCTTGGATTCTTCAGGAGACAGCAATTCCTATGACTTTACTGTGCCATGTTGGTGTAGATCTGGAGAATCCTTTCCTGCCCCAGATGCTTTGCAAAAGCAAGATACTGGTGACATGGTGCTCTTTCACCTTTGATTACACTGGCCTGGAGCAACAGATGTGTGTAGTCACTAGCATGCATTATGTCCCATGAATGGTCTCACCTAGCAGTTCCCCATGTCCTTGTCTCAGCACAGAGTGTGTAAGAGGACCACATGGTGCTCTTCAATAGTCACACCGGGCACTTTCTGGAACGCTGTCCCATTTATTAGTATGTTGCACATGGAGATGGGATTTATATCACCCTTCATGCTGCTGCTAGTGAAGCTGATGAGACTGCTTTACCTTGACTGCTTGTGTGGATGAAAACGTTGTTAGGAAAGGAGAAAAACTTGAAAGAAGAGAAATTAGCATTTTCCCAGGCTGTGGGAAAAGCTGGTTCAGGCAGGCTTGTGTTTTAAATAACTGTTGGGCTGTCTGGATTTGAGCAGCTCAGCTCCGCTGCTACTCTGAGTCTTTCAGCTGGTTAATGTATTGCCAAGGCCCAGAATGGGCTTGAGAGTGGTGGACACATGGCTCCTGCCAAACTCTGGGGAGCACAGACAGCATTCCACACTCCCTGCCGAGCTGGGCCAAATGTGATCTGGCCATAGTGGCTGTGACTTATTGCTGCAAGACACTGCCAGGCTTCTGGTGGTATCTCACAACTCAGGACCTACTGAGAGCTGTGACCTGGCAGCCCATGTCCTGCACAGAGGCAAGCCAGTGTGCTCCATCTGGAGTGCCAGCAGAACCTCTTTTGGTGGCCTGTATGTAATACATAAGCAAAAAGTGGGCACAGTGTTGACTGCAGACTTCTCTCTGAGAACCCTGAGTTCTAGGCTCCATGCTTCCTTGTGGTCTCAAGATGGGGATCCTGTCATTCTTCTGCATAGTCAGCTGCAAAAGAAGTGCAGCCATTCCTGCAACACACTTTCACTGAAGGAATATGGAGATTCAAGTATCAGTCACTTAGCATCTCTGTCCTGGCATAAAAACATGCTGCAACCGAGGAGTCACATTTCCATGGCAAACACCCACCTCTCCTCATCCTGGAGACCCAAAGGAAATTCATCATTCATTCACAGCGTCCCATGCCTTGAAGGTAAGCAGTGCCACTCCCACTGAATGGACGGAAGTGTGCTTGGCTGCCTTCAAGAAAGGGATACGAGTGGCCCCTGGAACAATGGAAGAGTATTGAAGAAGTTTTGGAGCTGACTGGTACAGTCATTTTAACATTGCTGAGATTTTAGCATACCTGTGATGTGTTAGAGCACTAAAAGCCTTGGACAGACAGCTTTTTATTGTTGCTTAAGCCAAGATAAGTTAATGAAATGCCGTTAGTGCCTGATCTCAGCTGGATCTGATACAGTGACTGTCTGTACCTGCTGTTCTAATCTTGCAGAATTTTCCATTGTGCAGTTTCTGCAGATAGCATCTATAGTGTGATTTAAACATTAGGCATTGTGGATACAGAAAAACACTGAGATTTCCAGGTAAGCTGGAAGATGCATGAATGTGACTTCAGTGATGCTGTGTGTTTGATTCTTGGTTCATTTGGATATGTGACAGAAGAAACCATCTTTTCCAAATTTTGCTGGGAGAGAAATTATTGATGAATGTGGATTATTTTCCCCTTTCTGGTATTACTTCATAATTCCAGCCAATGTTTTTCCTCTGGCCTTTTCTGATTCTGGACAGCTGTTCTCCTGAGCCAATTTCAGTTTGAGTCTTCCCAGGAAGCAGAAGTTTTGTGGTGATTCTTAAGAAGACATTTATCTCTTCAATGCAAACACTAGCTAACCACCGATGTTTTGAGGAGTATGGCAACAGATAGCCCAGGCAACGAAGAGGTGAAGATGAGCCACAGATGCACCCTGGAAATGCCACTGATCTGCAGTGTGAGTGTGGAGGACCTGGTCTTGGTATAAATGTTTGATAACAGCCTTGAACACCTCCCTGCCTCTCCCCACAGGCTCAAAGTACTGATGTGCTTAACAGCTTCAGTTCAATAAGGTTTGATGTGCATGGGCATAGAGCTCTCTTGCAAATGACAATCCCAGTCAATACCCTTGTTTTTGGAGTGTTTCAGGGGTAAAGCAAACAAAGCCAGAAGGAAAGGAGACAAGAGGAATTGCTGATAGCACTTGCAGCTCAGTTCAGGCAGAATTTTATTATCCCTTGCACAGTATCCAGGGAACCTCAGGAGCTCCCTAGCAACCATGCAGTAGGAAGTGTTTTAAATCCTAGAACAAGTGTGTTTGTGCAGGGATGTTGGCCCGTTGGTGCTGCCTGTCTGGGTTGTAATGGCATGAAGAGATGTTGCTTCCTTTCACAGTAGTGCTGTACAGCAAAAATAGCAAAAGTTGCCATGTCTGTTACTGAGAAAGAAGGACATGAGTAGTTGTGGGCTAAGGAACCGTGTTGTTACTCCATACACTGAGGAAACTATTCTCTGGTCATTAGCTGAGATGTATGACCAGTTTGCATATCTTACGGGTCATAGCTCATGTAACATTTGCAATTACAGTTCTCTCAAAAATTTCTCTCAAAAAACACCTCTTCAAGTTGCTTCCCTCCTTTTCTGCCTCCATTGAATCATTCATCCAAATCTAGTGTTTTCTTGTTTCTTTAGATAGCATACTTTATCTTATATTTGTCTCTCTTAGTGCACTGCTGTAAGGGTGCCTTATAAGAAAATGAGAAACTGCCCTCTCTGTTCCCTTGGTTCCTCCAGAAAGAATCGTGATCAGATGCACTTTGCAAGTGTTCAGATGAAGGAGGCATATTAGCTTTGGTTTGGTAGTGTCCCACCAGCTCCTCCAGCCCTGTGCTTTGCTTCACTTGACTGGATTGGTGCATAGACATCTGTAGCCAAAAATGAGCTGTTAACAAAAAATCTCACTCTTTCCTCATAAAGTCTTGAAAAAGCACCATGTTGCACTGTTATCTCCACACGTATCCACTGCTCTTGGCAGGAGTAGGCATGTCTTCTTCCAGAGATGTAACTGATGGGAAGTATTTCATGTCTGGTCCCAGGTGCCGATAGAACTGGTAGCATTTTCTCCAAAGCACAGTGGTTTTTTCCTGGACTGTTCTGATGATTGGAAAGGGCTGTAGCACCTTTCCCCCACAGGAAGCATTGCCTACCTCTGTCTTGAGATAAAGAGTTCTCCTGATGAAAGGAGGCATGCCTACGGATGGGTAATTTGGCTGTTCTCTAGAGCACACTGATTAAGTGGAATAAAATTGTTCTACCGGTGATGCACTCTGTAACGCAGACAGCTAGCGATGGTGTATGTCTCCTATTGAGCTGTGCTATGGGTATCTATCTGTATGCTATGTCACTCTCTGCATCAGTGGGCTAAAAAGCAAGAAAATTTTGTCAGCTCCATGGGTTTCTACTGTCTCCTGTGCTTCGTTATTTGGGGATTAATCTGTCCCCACCTTCCTCCTCCCCCCCCCCCAGTTTAGAGCTACTGCAGTGTTTGCAGCCATGGTGAGCTGAGCAGAACTTGGGCTGATGATTCATTACTGGAAGGGTGCTGAGCATACAAATGAGAGGGTACAATCAGCAGTGGAGGCTGTTTTGAGCATTTCTGCTCTACTTTGCTTCTACTGACAGGAACATTTCTAGGACCAGCCTGCAGTCCTGTGCAGTCCTGTGCAGCCCTGGATGACCTGCTCTCTGGAGATGTTGTGCTGCAGGCTCCTGTGATATTCTGAAGCAGTGGCAGGAGTTTTGTACTTACTGCATGTGAAGCACTGCTGGCATGCACCTGTGCTAAATGCTTCCTCTCTTGATGGTCTGTGTTAGTGCTTTGTGTTAGTCAGCTGACTGAGCAGTTCAAAGAAGCACCAGAAAAGGGACATATGCATCTTACTGCCCTTCTCATATAAATCAGTGTGCAGTGATGAATCCTTATTATTTGTGTGCTTCTAGCTACTTGCAGATGGCCGCAATCCAGATTAGATGCTCTGTGCCAGTACATCTGATTGTCAATGAGGCAGCTTGACTCAGCTGAAGTAAAAGCTTTTTCTGCATATGGCAGAAGAGTGTTGCTAAAGTTGGCTGACTCCCGGACTGTGTAGGATATATTCAAAGTAAAGGTTTTTTTCCCCCTTTTTATTAATTTATTTGTTTTGTGCTAAGCATCAACCAGCTTTTTTTCTTTTTCTTTTTTTCTTTTCTTTTTTCTTTTTCTTTTTTTTTTTTTTTTTCTAAGAAATGCATTCAGAATTTCCCATAAGGCATTTGGCAAAGCTGACAGTCAGCATTTTACACACTCTGATCAGCTTCTGGTGAAAAGAGATGGATTTTGGTGTAATTCCATTGTCTATAATGGTTTATTTCCATTTGTCCTCATCACAGAGATCAAACTTGGAAGCTGGTATTTATCCACTGGCATCACAAAGGTCAATGCTGGATGGAAAGTGGGTGGAGGCAGAAGAGGAAAACAAGTCTCTGTGCAGAAAACAAAGGGATCGAGGTAACAGCCCTGTTGTTGGTCAGCCTTGGTGTGTGTCTTGTTGATGCTGATGTGGTCAGTAGAAACTGGTGGTTCACTGGAACCAAGAAGCATTGATGTGGCAAACCAGCCACACACTTACCCATTTTGAGCTCATGAAGGATTAATAAGTCTCCTTCAAGTAGCAGCTGAACCAGGCTGCTTCCCAAGTGCTGGAATAGCCTGTTGTCTCTTTGTGTTAGTTATTTGTGTTGAGGTCCTGGCTATATTTCTAAGTTAAAGCAGGTAAATGTTTGTTCTGGAGATGCACTTTGATGCCCTTCTCCTCTGAGCAATACAGTTATTCATAGAAGTGAGGAAATTTAGAATGCAGTAGCTCAGGAAACTCGCTCTTTCCTATTTGGAGCCCTAATTAGAGCAATTAATCACTGCTGCTTCTGCCATCTAAGCTTCCAGGCCAGAATATATTGTTCTCTCTTGTCAGAACAGAAATGTAAAAATGGTTTCCCTTTACCTGACACTTTGCCAGTAGAGCCTTTATCAGTGTCTGCCTCCTATCAGCTTCTCTCTTGCCTGAGAGCTGAAAATGCAAAGAACAAATTGACATGACTGTTCCAAAAGAAAGAAGTGTGAAATTTTTAGAGATCAGTTTCTCCCCAGATTGTGTTGGATTTCTCCGCTTGAATTACTTTCTCTCAGAAATTTTTTGTGGGTTTCCATTTTGCTCTGTAATACGATGAACATTTTTCTTGGAAATACCAAGACTGCAGTGGAAAGGTTTGGTTTTTTTCCCCAGCTTGATGCAGTTAATTTTTTCCCCCACAATGTCCCTACATGCTAAAGTTCTCCAGGTATATGCCGTGGACAGGTTGTGGATGAGGGTGCCTCTGTGTGTGTTTTAACTTCACCTACTGCTCCTCAACTGGTCCGCCTGTACTCAGCTGGTTATATGTCCAGTTCTCACTCCATTTCCCTCCACCTACCACATATGGCCAGAAAGTGCTGGAAATGTCTGTGCTGCTGCAGAGACGTGGTGCTTCAGCACGTGTGCTCCTGCTCTGCTGCAGTGACAAATGGCATGGTCAGTTTGCCTCACCAGTGGCAGTGACCTGGCTGATGAAGATGGCATCTGTCTACAGCCAGCACACTCATTTTGGCTGTGCACACACAAAACTGAAAACTACCAGTGTGCAGCTGTGAACACAGTTGGTACTGGACTGCATGTCTAGTCTAGTCATATATAAGGTAGTTTTTGAATAGTCATCTGGAGATCTGAAGCATTTCCAGCTGCATGTATAAGACAAGTTGAAATTCCTGTCATTGCTACTCCTTGCTACACATTACAAACAGTATGACAACAGAATTGTGAACTATCTATTTTCCTTTGGTGTAATTACCTTCTGCTGCTTCCTTATCAGCAAGCTTCATAACCTCTCACAGTGAAGCAAATCTCTGGATCTGAGATGCTAACACTAATGTTTGTCTTTTTGCTGCCCTTGATGAAAAAGTAATGAACTATGAATGAATGAACAGCTCTGCCCTGTTGATGCTTTTTATTTTCATGCTTGGATGAAGAGATGCATTTACTGAAACAGGGCCAGAGTGGCTTTTTGATTTTTGAGCTAAGTTCATGAAGGAAGACTCCCAGGAATGCTCATTCTTAGAGCTCTAGATCTTGCAGACCTTAAGCAGTTAAGAACTACCTCAGCCTTCAGTGAAGGACAACTCAGAGTGTCATACAGCTCTTGTAGTGTGCCAAACATAGGCCATGGGTAAAGTTTTCTTATGTCTTGTTGCTTATTTCTATTTATTGCCTCATTCAGCATGCCATTAGCACTCTCCCCCTAAGCACAGAGGCAGCATCCTAAGTCTATGTGCACACTGTTCCTTTGCAGAACTTGCTGTAGGGAGCAGAGGATGAAAAATGAACCCAGGACAGCACTTTACTCTCTCTGCAACTTGATCATTCCTGTGTTCAGGGGAAATTAGACAGCCTCGTTCCACTTGACTTGGCCATTTTGCTTTTGTAAAAGTGACCATAGAGCACTTCTCTACACACACCCAAGATAGCTACAGCAAGTCTTGAGTGTTGGCATCATGATAGCAATAAGCCTTCCCCAGCCTGGAGCACAGGACTGCATTTCACAAGGGCTGCAGCATGATGTCACGAGAGTCAACTGCTCATTCCCACTGGCAAAACAGGACTGTACGTAGTCCACAGTATATAAGAACATGAAGCTTAAGGCACTAAGTAACGGTCCACCTAGGTCTGGATAATGGTGTCCCCGAAAATTTTTTGGTAGTTCTCCAAGGACCTTACTGAAAAGGAAGCCTCTCTGCCAGCCAAATGCTGTTCTGTGCAGCAAACTGCTTCCAAAATGCTGAAAAAAGCACCCTTCTGTTCTGTTAAGCTTGACAAACAATAGTTCTTAGCAACAGCTTCAAGTGCATTTCCTCTAGCTGCTTTTTAGAATAGCCTTGACAATGTGCATCTTTCCCTTTTCTGTATTGGGTCCTTTTTTTGGACCATGAGCTGATACAGAAGAGCTGCATCTGAGCTTCTTCTCTTTCAATTTATAGCATGGGATGAATCAGAAGGCAGTAGATTGTCTCCCTATCTTATTTTGGTTACTAATGATTTTGACTGCTCAGTATGGCATAAAAAGTGTTTTCGCCCTCTGCAGCATTTGACTAAGGAAGTCAAGAGGCACTGCTCTGGGAATGAACACAGATCTTTGTTATGCAACAGAAATGTTGCACTGATTTAGTGGTTTTCAGCTGTCTCATTTCCTGTGTTTTTCTGGTAGTGTAGTTTAGATGACCTGTGCACTCCCAGCAGCAGCCTATCAGTGTTAAACCACAACACATATGATGGTAGCTTCCAGCTCACTTGGGAAGAGATAGCTGGCCCAACCTGCAGGAGAGCCAACATTGTTAGTGGCTTTCTGCTTTCCAGTACAAGTGTGACCTCCTTCTGGATGGACTTTTTTTCCCACGTTGCTGGGAGTTGTTTGTCCTAGAGCTAGCAGGAGGGGCCTCTGCTCAGATCGGCCTCTGAGAGTGCCTATTGGAGGACTGTCAGGGCGTTCATTTCAGCCATGAATGCAGTCATTATGTATGCTCGAAGATTGTATGCAGCTTGTGCAAAACCCAATACTGGTTGCCCATGGATATGTTCATCTAGAGCTTTCCTTTCCATAGTGCAACTTGGAAAAGCTGTGAGGAAAAGCCAAAATGTAGATGTTTGCATGTACAGTTCCATTCCCTCATGTGCCAAAATGCTTGTACAACTGCTACAGGGATTAGTGGCATGCATTAATTTATAGGATAGCTCTACTCATTTTCCCTAAATTTAATAATTTAAATCCTGGAGATTTTACTGATTACTCTAGTGAAATGAACTTTCATTTAAAATGTAGAACCTGGGAGAAAAATAAATTTCTGAAAGAACCTTCTCTAAACCCAAGCATTAGGTTTCCAAAAATATATTCTTAGGAATAATCCTTTTAGATATTATAGGTATTCTTCCGTCTCCTAGTCCAGTGTTTCAGTATAAAACAAATGAATGCTTTGGAACGTTTAGTCCTCCAAACCCATTAAGAGGATCACGATAAGCTTTCCTTCCTCCCACGCTTCACTTCATACTCTGCTAACAATGGCCACAGAGGAGAACAACTGGTGAAAATGCTCATGCTGTTTAAGAGATATTTAATCTCTGTGTACTGTATTGAAACAAAGGATTCATTTGCCAAGACCATGAAACAAACTTCTTAATTCCCCAGCAGGTAGAAACCAGCCAAGAGCAGAAATCCAGAAGTGAAGCACTAGCAACTTCTGTTACATTATGTTGCTATTAGGATACATCTACTGTATAGTTTAGCTCAGGACATTGACTTTTTTTGTGGTCAGTTGATCAGTCAGACACATTTTTTTATACATTTTTCACTAAAAGCATTATTTCCATGAAGCCTGGGAGGGTAAGGGGGGTGTCTTCCAGATAGCTAAATCTCACTGAGTGAAGGAGTAGCAGTCTGCAGTGTCATCTCCACTCCTTACCTCAGGATAAACTCACTCAAATTAGAGGCAGCTGCATCTGAAGGAAGGAAGAATGAGGACATCATTTTTAGTTTTGTTTTCCTTGATGCAAGAAAATATGTTGTTATGGGGAGAGTCATGACTTCTTAACTGACTTAATCTTCAAGCTCAGGTTATCTGGGATGATGTCAAGGTGATGTATAGGCAAACTTCGGGAACACTTCAGCAGGTCCTGAAACACTGAGTAGGAAGTGCACTGAGAAGGAAGTAGGGGAATGGTTTCAACACTGATACTGTGGTAGAAAGGAAATATGAAAGGCCTGTGTGCAACTTAGGTGCTCAGATCTCCTGCTGTTGCTTTGTGTAGGCAGTGCCTCCCTTCGGGCAGAACACACTGAATGCTGAGCTGCTGCAGCCTGGATGGGAAGGTTTACTCACAGCACTGCACCACCTTTGATCTGCTGAACTGCTCTTGGATCAGTGCTATTGAGTCTGGAATGCATATTAACCACTAGTCACATGCCACTGCAAGGTAATGAAGAGATTTAAGAAGCGGACAGCAACCATGAGGAATTCAGTCTTACCCCTACACACTTTAATTGGAGATAGGAGCCTGCAATGAAGGACCAGTAACACAGTTAGTGCACATAAAGATTGCCATCTTATAAAATCGACAGATGTAGATTAATACCAGATGAATGTATCTAGAACAACGGAACATCCTGTCACCAGGAAATATTTAACTGGACTTCACAGGAAAACTGGGGATTTTTTTTTGCAAGGGTTCCACTTACAGAAGTTGCAAATGCCTGGAAAATGTGTTTTGTAATGAAAAGGGTAGCTAAACGTCTAGTTTCAATTGTAATATCAGGCATCAATCTGAGACAGTGGAGATTATTAAATGAAGAGCATTAGGCTTTTCTTATTGGATATGCTGTGCTTTAAAATGTATTTTATTGATCCTAAAATTACAAGATCAATTATTGACATTTTGTTGAGGATCAATCTTGGATTAAATGGCAAAATGAGGAAAAGTTTTTCATATGTACTATGTCCAAAAGCAGAAACAGATTGCCCTCCTCGTGTGAACATTCATAAACTTTTTCTGATGATTAAACATTATGTCTGAAATATATCCTAAGTTATACCAGCCACTATAGCGCTTTTTGGTGAACCAAAGAAGTCCTACAGTGAAATCAAAGTTTTGAGTAATATCTGTACTACTTAAAATACGAATTCCCTCTAACATCATTTTTTTCCTGTTTTTAGATTCACATATATTCTGTCAATTACAATGCAAAATGTAAGTAACAGTTTTAAGCAAGGATGTTGGAGTGTGAAAAGAATTCATGTGAATTGCTAATAGGCTGGTGGGAATACATTTTTTTTTTTTCCAGATGAAGGCAAATCCTGTCACTTCAAAGACAGCAGACTTGATTTTCCACCGTTTCATCCCTTGACTCACTGCTGCTACCTGTGAGAGGGACCGGAAGGCTGGGAGCAGCCTGTGACCCAATCAGTACTCCATGTTACCAAACAAGCAGCGCTGCATCTATTCTCCCCTCCCTTTGAACAGATGTGAGCAAAGCTGTGAGCAAATTAAAAACACAAGCCGTGGGGCAAAAAGCATACTTGTCATTACTTCAGCTGAGCAAAATGGAGATTTGATAGCACACACAACATCTCTCTTCCGTTCTCCCCGTTTTTGCTATTTAAGGCAAAAGCCTGGTAATTAGCATCCTCCGGTGACATGAATCGATCGGGTTTGCATTCGCCTTGACACTCATGTGACAGAGAATGGAAAACAAAGGGATGGGATGAGTCCTCTCAGGTAATTAACCTACGCTCCAATGCTTCCCACACCAGCCTATTTTCAATTTCGGCACAGTACAGTTTATACACTCTAACATTATTGCTCAGAAGATAGAGTGATGATTCAGGTTTGCTAAAAATGGCTTCACCATACTGCAATCATGCTCGTGAAGCTTCATCTTGAATCCTGTAGTTACAAGCTTCTTCTCACTGAGAAATAAATACGTGTGGTGTTTTATCTGAAAAGTTACTCACCAGGTACCTGAAACACTTGTATACCATCTTTAAGAAAACATGGCTTGTTTGGTCAATTTGCCTACCAATCATTTTTTCCCTATTTTTTTAAAAAAAGTGTATAATACCGTAAGTGACCTCCCTTAATACTGCTGTCCATACAACTAATAAATAACTGAGAAATAATATGCCTCTGCTGCATCCCATTGTGCCAGAAGATCGATATTCCTTTGGAATAGATGTTAAGTATTATCTATGCCCAGACCCACTGAAGTAAAAGAAATGATGCCTACTGGCTTCTGTGGGAGCCCGACTTGGACATCATTCTGGCAAGCTGTCCACCACTAAACTGAGCTCCTGTGCAGGGGTCAAAACCTAAATGAGGGAAAATAGAAATCTGGGAACTGAAACTGAGCCACAAATAAATATTCTAATTCAATGGCATCCTGAACAGATTCAAATAAAATGCGAACACCCATACACACACGCGTGCACACGCACACACAAAAGAAAGTTATGAATTTAACAATCTTAAAAATTCATAGATTAAAATTGTTCACATTAAACAATTGAGTAGAATAGGTAGCTTTCTCAACTTTCCATTTATTTCCCTGAGCACTGATCTTTGGAGCATCTGGAGTTTCAGAATTATCTAGTCCACAATTCCTAGAAGAGTTGCGTAAAATACTGTTTTTTGTGTCAAAAATCAATTCCTTAAGTAAAACTAAGGTTCAACTTACATGAACAGCCAATTTTTTATTATTTTTTAAAGCCAACAACTATCTCTTCTCAATCTGTATGTAGGCACCTTGCTGATCTGTCTTCCAAACTCACTCTGCAGCTGGGCAGTTCCTATTTAACTCAGTACAGGGTGCTGTGCCGTGATATTAAACTCATCTGCGCAGAGACCTATGTAAGGATTTAACCTCCCTACTTCTGTAACTCGTTTTTTGCAAGATATTTTGGTATATAAGCAAGACAGTATGCTGCCAATTCAATTCTGTGCCTCAGTTGATATTGTAGGTAAAGACTTTTAACTGACTTCTCTGCAAGGGGTTAAGAAGGTGATCTGCAGAGGCAGCACACAGCCAGCATGCAGGTAGCCATACAACCAGCACACAACCAACCATACAGCCAGCACACAGCCACCATAGAGCCCATCTCCAGTGCTAACATGAGACATGCCCAGAGCAGATGTCCCAGGCTGGCCCTCTGCACAAGGAAATCTGCTGCCCAAAAGGTGCCGCCTTAGATTTCTGTAGCTCCTGGCAGCCTGGGCATGCTGCTTCTGACTGTCTTCTCTAGGTGAGGGCTGTCACTATGAGTTTTGCAGACCACAGACTGCAATTTCAAGACTTCTAAGGCATTCTGAACTTCAAGTTATATAAAGCGTGCAAGTGAAAACTCTTTAGAAAACAAAACAATGCAGAAGGATTTGGTTATTTTTAGGCTAAAATTGTCTCTCTCCAATTCTAAGGCTGTAAATTACGTCAGTCTCTCTGCAGCTAAAGGTTTTAGAACAATTTTCCAGGACCACAGAAATACACTGTAACTTTGCATTCCCTTAACTCTCTCTCTGGTATCTGAGACAAGGGTGCTATGCAGCAGGCTCCAAACAGGAGGAACAGAAAGGTCATTTTGTAAAGCTCCATTCCAGCATAGGGTTCCTGGGGGTGCTGAACTGAAAGCAATCTGGAGAGCTGCTTTTGGGTTCTCCGTGCAGCATGAAATTAAGCTTTCACCTGTCCTGGACAGATGTAAAGACAACATGCGGTACCTACTTCCTTAGCTGGCACTTTCTGACACCACCTTGACTCTGGCATTCCAAGGCAGAATCCAGGAACAGCATTTAGCAGTTTCTTTCTGCCTTTTTCACACCTCCAAGTTCAGAAGGAGTTAACAGCACACAATCCTATTATTATTATTATCATTTCCCCCCTCCTATGGAATTAAAGTGGCCTCTTTGAAAGGAAAAAAAAAATTAAATCTCTGTAACAGGAGTAAATACTGCTCTGAAAACACATTCGGAAGATGCCTTCCAAAATGGGTGGGTTTTTTTTCTTCTTTTTTTTTTCTTCTTTTTTTTCCTATTTCCTTTAAAACTGTGACCACTGCACCGGTTAAGGCTGTTTTACAATATATATATATTTCAAATAAAACTTTAATATTCAAGCTTACCAGATTGATGGATCGTAACAGGTAAAATGGAACTCTTTACAAGGTAAACCATGTAGTTGTACAAAATAGAATTAAACCTTCACCTGTGTAAACCGAAAAGAAATCCTGCCTCGCATAAAAACACGAAACCTGTTTACAAAAAGGAATGTGTATGACATTTGGACTCCCTTGTAACTGCCATATCCTAGCAACATCCTAGCTGTTTTAGTAAAGGAACTAATCATCGATTTTAAACTGCAGTGAATTTACCAAACATTTTCACTATAGACTTCTGAAAGCTTTTACAGTAAGAAGTTATCAACAAAAGCAGGCACGTTAGTGTACAAAAACGTTGTTGATTTTTTTCCTGTTTCTTTTTCAAAGTGCAGGTTTTTCTCGATGTGCATCTTACAAGACTGACAAATGTTTTAACTCACTAAATCTTAGAACAGAACTCAATTCTCCCGAGGAGTAGTGTAAACGTTAAAGATCCCCAATACATCTCTAGTAAACGTGACACGAATGTCTCTGCGTTGTTCAGAAATTTAGCTCTTTTGAGAGGTAAAGAAGCTTCATGACACCTTTTCCTTACACTGGCTGGTTATCATAAATGGGTAACTCTGGACTGCTAAAGCTGGAGACTGATGAATCACTTCAAGGGAACTAAACTTGGCTACGGAGGAGAGGCGGCGGGAGGAACCAACCCTTCGGCATTTCTTGCGCAGCCTTTGGAGAACCTAGCCGCCGGCGGACAGACGGACGCAGGGACAGCGAGAGGAGAGCAGGGAGAGAGAGCTTCCGCAGAGACAGACGCGCAGCACGGGGCCGTCCACTCGGAGGCCGGCGGCCGCCCCGAGCCCCGCAGCGCTTTGCCCCCGGAGCCGCTGCCGCTGGCGGTGCCGTCGGGGCGCGGCGCTAGGTGCCGTGGGCGCAGGGCTCCCCGGGGTAGATCTCCTCGTAGGCGGGGGGCTGCTCGCTGGGCAGCGGGTAGCAGTACGGGTAGGAGGCGTTGAGCTCGGGATCCATGGGCGAGTAGCCCGGCAGCTCGACGGACGGGTGCCCGCCGCAGTGCACCTCCACGCCGGCCTCGTCGAAGACGTGGAAGACGCCCACGTTGATGTAGGAGACGGCCTGGAAGG
>NW_024884767.1:7873663-7948246 GCF_019232065.1 Centrocercus urophasianus | reverse complement strand
GCGGGCGCGGCGCTCCCCGACGGGGCGGTTCGGCTCCGCTCGGCTCCGCACGGCAGGCAGCCGCCGGCCGCAGTGAGCCAGGCGCGGCGAGCGCACACGCTCCCCCCCCCCCGCCTCCCGGCCGCCGCCGCCTCCTCGTCCCCGCCCGCCCTCTCTTATCGCGGCGGCTGCGGGGAGGCGATTAATTATGGATGGGAGCCGCGGCTGCCGGAGGGGGGCGGCCCGACGGCCCGGCGGGGGGGCGGTGGGGTGGGCGACCCTCGGCCGGACTGGCTGTGCACTTCTCGAATCGGGGCGTACGATGAGGGGTACGCGGGCGGCGGGGGCTCAGCCCTGCGCGGAGGACTCATCCTCCTGCTATCTATCTCCAGTAAAAATGTTTTAATTTGAATTAATATATTTTTATTTATTTATCCGTGCATTTAGCTATGTATTTATTTTTCTCGCTTGCTCCTGCAGTAGACCCACGGCCGGCGATGCCCCCCTGTGACCGCGCTGCAGTGTGGCGGCGGCGGACCGAATACCCCGCACAGCGCTGCCCGCCGCAGCCTCCCCCCCACCCCCTCCCGCTTGCCTCCCTTTATTTGCGCTCGGCCGACCGGCCCGGGCGGGACCGCTGCTGCTCGGGGGCGGCAGCCGGGACGGCACCCTCGAGGCGCCTCGTCCGGGCAGGTGGAAAGCGCTGTAGGTGCGGAGAGGAGAGAGCATCGCTCCCTATCCGGCCGCGGCGTTTGGGCATCGCCTCCCGCTGGGACTTTAGCCAGGAGAGAAGGGACCGAGACAAGGGCTGCGGAGGGGGTTACGGAGGACTCTTCCTCACCCATTCGTTCTCCTTCCGGGAAGCCGCAGCTTCCCGCTCCCCCATTTTCCCCCTCTGCCACACTCCAGCTCCTTGCTGGGTATTTTTAGCCGTCGCCGCTGATTAGCATTCAGGGGAGCAAGCGAGGGAGAGCAAACGATTTCTAAGCCGCTCTCTCTTCGCTTTCCAACAGGGGCAGTGCACCTGTTTGCGAGGGGAGCTACTGGCCGTGATCCGACATTCTGTGACCCCCAGGGCCCCACACCTGCTCGCCTAGCGTGGAGACCTCCTGCGCCCCATCGAGGCAGCCGTGAACGCGGGGCTTTGCTCCCGGAGCCACTCTTCCCCGTGGGCTTCTCTGGGCCCTTCTCTCGGTGGCCCTGCCGTCTCCAGTGGCACTGTCTCGAGGTATCCCGTGTCCCAAGGGATGTGATGTCCCTTGGGGCCGAGAGGAGGAGATAATGCTGCCTCCTGAGATCTTTGTTACACTCTAAACGTTGCCTTGAGAAGCACACACACAGATTGAGTCCAGCTGCCAGTTCTGAGGGATCCAGGGACGCAGTGCCTGTGTGGGTGTGCAGGGAAAGGAGCTGTAGCTCCTGGGAAGGAAGTACATAACGACCTTGTGCATGGAGTGGGTAGAGTACCTTGCTTCCTGACACACAGCATAAGGGTGCTTATCTGTGAAGGAAATAGGTTGTGATTTGTATAATTTCATTGTTACCGTCAGGAGTTTAGAGGGCTTCAGAAAAGGATTAGCTGTTATAAATAGAAGGAACATTCACTTAACATGAGTGGGACAAAATTTAAGAAGGGATCTCAACCTCATGTATCACCGTATTACTCAGCCCTCCATGGGCAATAGCTAGGGAAGGAAAAGCAAGCCTTTGACAGGGTTCAGCTCATTTCCTTCTTATGCATAGCTGCCTGCCCAGCACTTTGGTAGCTGTCAGTGCCAGGAGGGCTTCTCCAGTGCAGTCCTTCACTAGTTCCTACGCTTTCAGCTTTTTGGTCTTCGTTATCTTGAATGTCATCCTGGGGGTGAACTATCCCTGAAGGGACTCAAGACCAGGTTAGCTGGGGCCCTGGGCAGCCTGGTCTGGTGGATGGTAATCCTGCTCATGGCAGTGGGATGGAGCTGGATGGGCTTTAAGATCCTTTCCAACGCGGGCCATTCTGTGATTCCACTATTCTATGATCTGCGGAAGGGACATTTCTTTGCCTTGTATTTGCAGCAGGAGGCTGATCTTGGTTAGCGTTCCTGACAGCTGCGCGTGGTGAGAGACTGCTAGTGGGCAAGTTTAATAAGGTAATTAATAATTCTGCTGCATATTTTTGTTTCTCCTCTGGGGCAACTTGCTCCTGTTGACCTTTTCCAAATCTTTCCTTGCCTGTTCCTCCCCAGAAGCACTTTCTGGTTTCCAAAACCATGTTCAGTATGCAAGGCTGGAAGTTCCACTACCATCATGCTCCTCCATTTGTTATGTATTATTCATAACCTCCTGGGTTTCAGTGTCACTCCGAGTTAGCACAGTTTGTCGTAGGGATGTTTAGCACTTTGCACTGTGGCACATGCTCAGTAAGAGGAGAGCACACACACACACATAAAATAAGGTTATTGGCATATCCTGCACATTCAAATTCAACTCTCTTCGGAAAAACTGTCAGAAAACACATAACAAAGTTGTTATGTCTGTAATAACACATAAGACTCCATAAATACTCCATCATATCTTATATGTCTTGCATTAAATAATTTGTTGGAATGGCTAAGAAGTGGCTGGCCTACCAGCAGCCTTCATAAAGGTTCTGAATCCCAAAGCATACAACTGATCACAGCTAATAGCCCGTTTGGGTGGAGGTTGGGATGTCTGCCTGTGAGTTCATTGCTGATCAGTGTAGGACTCTTTGGCCACATCTGACTGCTGGGTTGCATGTGGATTTCTGCAACACCAGGAAAGAGATTTCTGAGTCACTTGGCGACGTTTGACACCTAAATCAGTCACTGCTGGCGAGTCGGTCTGACAGCCACAGTTAATAGCACAGCCAGGATCTGATGGGACTGTGCTACAGTTGCTAAGCATGAAGTATTGTCAGTGAGACATGGTTTGAGACTCTGGGTATCAGTTTTGTCCTCAGGCTTTGTTAGACACCTTCTTCTTAATAGTCCAAATCAAAATTTATCACAGTTTCCATGAGTACTTCTTTTGGGCTTCGGAACATGCATGTCAAGTTTGGTGGGACCCAGGCTGGGCCACGTGTGCCAAAGATACAGGCACAGGTACAGGATAGGTCACTTATGGCCAGGTCCAGACCCAGGGAGGAGCAGTGAGGTTTAGGCATAGATTTTGTTTAGCTCAGGGGGGGAGGCGAAGTGCTGAGCTGGGCGCCAGGTTGGCACTACCATGACAGCAAAGCAGGCTTGCTTCATTCTGTGTGAGCAGAGCTTGGTGTTTGCACTGGGGTGCAGTTCAGCCTCTCAGCTTTTTGCGGTGACTCAATGGCATGAAGGACGACAGAGCTATTAATTATTTGCTCTCCAGCCTGGGAAGCTAAACTGTGTGTTTGTAAAATGGATGGAGATCTTCAGCTTACACCACCAAAGTGCAAAGCATTGCATTATTTTATTGTCTACTTCTCCTCCTACACTGCATTTATGGTAAGATGTATGTGTTGTTATTTCAGTGCCAGTTTGATAAATTGGTGTCGTAGCTTTGACTATTCATTCATGATGGCTGTGTAACCTCCTGTAACTTATTCTGTTGCTTACTCCTGCTTGTTTTTTCTTTTTTTTTTTTTTTCTCCTGGTTCTGTAGAAGATATTGTGGACTGTAAAATGTTTTTACAAAAATCTCTTTGTGCACCATTATTAGGAGTACATTAGAAATTAGATATTTGAAACTCTGAACAGTAAATACCACATTTTGTTCTGGTCCTTGCTCTTTTCCATTTGCAAGATCTGCCAGCATGTTTCCAAGTACTTGAGGCCTGCTCTTCCACTTTCTCAGTACTTCTATGTGAAAGACTCATCGCTTTATGGAAAATAAAGAACACACCTTGGGAAAGACTGTAAATCACTCTCAATCAGTCTTGGAGCTGGCTGCTGGCTGCTGGCTGGACACTGATGAAAAACAGAGATACAGAGATTATTATCAGAAACATTTATAATAAGGAGCAGAGAGATTTGGGAAGAAAATAAAAGGAGTTAAGACCTAAGGAGGTGGTGGATGTCCCACCATGGGTCATCAAGGTCAGTCTGGATGGGGCTCTGAGCACCTGATCTAGTATAAGTGTCCCTGTTCACTGCAGAGGACTTGGACTAGATGATCTGTAAGGGTTCCTTTCAATTCAAACAATTCTATGATGTTGTTATTGTAAGACAGAGAAAGCAGATAATATGCTTGAGGCTGGAGTTGTGTTCTTGCTCGGGCAGCTGCTAGTCACAGGAATTTGGGATCAAGGGAAGCATAGTTTGAGAAATCAAGAATATTGACTCCAGGTCATTCACATAACAGGACCAGGGGATAATTCAGGTTGGAAGGGACCTTGAGAGGTGCCTAGTCTGACCTGCTAAAACCATGGCCCTCTCTGAGGTCTTGTTAGGTTGCTGAGATCTTTCTTTGGTCAGGTCTTGAAGACCTCTGAGGGCAGAGATGGCACAGCCTCTCTGGCCAACAAGCCCCACTCCTGACTGCCCTCATGTGGAAAAAGCCTTTCCTTTTATTCTGTCTGACCCTCTCACTGCACATGATGTCCGTTAACTCCCGACATACACTGCTATAAACACCTTCCCCCCCTCCTTGAAGCCCTCCCATAAGCCATGGGTTAGGAACCCAAAGCTATGTCAGCCCCATGCTGAACCAGCTGTGGCCCCACTGCCCTTCTTAGTGGGGCAGTGTTCCCAGTCCTGCCCCACCACTACAGGAACCTCCCATGGCCCTGCCTGGTTTGTCAATATTTCTCCCATGCATGACCCCAGGTGGGACACAGATGAGGCATGATATTGTGATGCTGTGATCATGATAGTGTGGTTCTGTGATCACCACATTCACAAGTGAGGATGGTATCTACCCCGTGTCTGCCATCCCACTGTTTCTATCCAGCCTTCCCCAGAAGGTGAGGACAAAGCATAGAAAGAATTAATGGAGCCTTCATGAGCAGAGTTTGCTGGTGGTTGGTTAATCTGAGCACTTCCACAGGTTTTTCAGAACTTGCTTGTTTTTTGGCGTTGTTCCTTTGTCCTGGCCGAAAAGTGTGCTTCCAGTCACAGTGAGGGATCCAAGCAGATCTGTTCAGGGCCTATGAACAGTCTTTAATACTGTTGTAGTCGGAATGCCCCAGACTGCAATGAAAAAAGGTGGATCCTCTGTGCAGAAGGATCTTGTCTTTTCAGTTAAGTGGTCATTATGTGAGGCATGTTCTATGCTTGCGGGGCTGTAAAATGGGACACAGGCTATTCTGAAGAGAGTCTGTTGTTTGCTGTAGTATTTGTAAAGTCACTTATTTGATTTTATCTTCAAATTACTTAAGGACCGTGTTCTATTTCTTATTTCACAGAGTTGTTCAGTTATAAACAAATTGCAGAAAATGTACCTGATGCTTTTCTAACTGCCATCCTAATGGTGAGATTTGGATGGCATTTGGCTGTGTGGGTTCTGAGAAACTAAGCTAATGATAAAAGATTGCTGACTATCTAGTTGATCAAAAGGACTCTCAAAACCCTGCTCTGTGGGCTTGTTAAATACTTAAAAGTGTTGCAGTTCAGGCAGCTTTTGGGATATTATCTTAGCAAAGGATGTAGGCTGATGCATGTCTTAGGTTCATGTCAGGCCTTCAGTGCAGGACCTGAGCAGCAGTCATAACACCTGGCTTTGTACCTGCTATCTGCTGAGTGGTGAACCTGCTGCAGAGCGCTTCCAGGAGCTTCAGGAGGTCAGCAGTGCTCCCTCCAGGCCCAGGTGAGTGGGAGACATTTCCTTGTTTAGTAGAAAGTATGCTGCCCAGCAATGTCCTCCTGTTTGACATTGTACACTGCAGTGAACTGGGCACAAAGCTGCTCTGCATCTGAGAGGAAGAAAGGTGGAGTCCCAAGCAAGCTGGGATGGATCAGATGTTATCTTTTCTTGTTCAGCTATTGAATGAAGCATCTGATCAGTCTCACCTGCCCTGATCCAAACTTAGTTGCTGGGTTTGACATGGGAGTCTTGAAAACTCCCAGCATTGTTGCTGTTTTGTCTTAGATAAGGCCCTGCTGAACTCTTATCCCTCTTTGTGTGCTTCTCTTTTAGCCACAGCAACCTTAACTTCTGTACAGGATGAAACTGCAAGACAGGAGAGGAAGGAGAGAGAAGGGGTTCCCACTCAGGCCAGAGCTGTAATACAAGGAAGGTTTATTTTGGGATCTCCTTCGATCCCAATAATATGGAAATCATTTTCCTGGCAATGACTGGCCTGTGGGGTTTTGTGGAAGATGTAACTCCCTTCCATCATGACTTCTCCTCTTGCCTGTGTATTGGGAAGAGGAGTAACCTTGCTCGGTCCTTGAAAGCAGAGGCTGCAGTGAGCCTGCCTTTAGACTGAAGTTGTCTCCTATCCATGTCTATAGCCTGGGAGTTGTCTCCCTGCTGCTTGGGAGCCTTGCTGTAGTGAACTGTGGTTCCTGCTCTGGCCAAAACCACTGGCCTGGTTTCCTATCACACCTTGTCCCTAGGAGAGGGTTCTGTCCGTTTCTATGCTGCTTATTTGATCTTTCCCTAGGCTGTTACTGTAAGTGATCCTGATCAAAGTGCATCCTTCTTCTCCATGTCAGTCAAAATCACTTAGAGGCATAGGTTGGCAAGTGGAGGGTAGTGAGGCCTGAGGACCCACAGTCGATGGGACAGGAGACACAAAGTCCTCACCCATGGGAGCAGCTGATGGTTGGAGCTGAGAGCAGGAAGCCCATGGAGTGCCAGCCTCTTTGCCCAGCCCTTGCCATTTCTTTGCTGCCAGCTTGCCTCCTGCTCAGCTCCCTGCTCAGCCCCTTGCCATAGACCACCATCTCCACACAAACTTTATTTAGCTGCTGACAGAATTGCATTTCTCACTCCCTTTGGCCAGCATTGCAGCCTGGCATCCTGTGTTTTGCATACTGACTTGCATGGCCTGTGTGTTAGAAGCATCATGAGATGGTTGGAGGTGGTGGAGTCATCGTCCTTAGAGGTGTTCAAGAACTGCACAGATCTGAAACTGAGGGCTGTGGTTGGTGATCATGGTGGTAGTGGGCTGATGGTTGGACTGGACTGTCTTAGAGGACTTTTCCAACCTTAATGATTCTGTGATTCTATGATTCTGTGATGACAGGGCAGTACAGAGATTTTCTTCAGTCCCTAAAACAATTTGTAGCCTGTTTTTAAGGAGTGGCTGGTAAACAGTAACCTTTTGGCTGAAATTCACTTATGAAGATCTGCAACAACACTGGAAATATTTTAAATTTTGAAAAGTCTGGAAATTTAAGTACGTAGAGTACCTAGTATATAGCTTAAGCAAATACAGGGGGCTTCATAATATGGTCAGCCCATGCAGGCTGTTGAAACTGTGTGCGTCATGTCCTTATCAGAGCTCTCATAAACATCACCAACTTTCCTCTTCAGCTGTCTGTTGGAAAGCTACGCTGACCCTGTCTGCTCTGATGATTGGAAACCTCTCTACTATTTCAGCTCTAAATGTTTTTCATGGCCAGGTTGCTCTCATTTGTTCTGTGCCAACATTGTCCTTTATTTTAAATGGCTCTTCTCTTCTGATGTTTACTCTTCAGATATATTTATAGGCAGCAAACATACCTCTCTGGACTTTCATTTTTCTAGACTAAAGAAGCAAAATATATATATATATATATACACATATCTGGGATTTCATTTTTCTAGACTAAAGAAGCCAAATATATATATATATATATATATATAGTTTTATTTTATTTTAATTAGAAGGTCTACATATTCTACAGTTTGAGTTCATCGTCATATGTGAACCAGGGCCATGTAGCACAACTTTTGTTGTCTTATCAAGGCCTTGAATGGTAATATTGCAGCTTTCCCACTCCTACTGGTGAGTCCTTGCCTCGTTATCCTGGAATTTGTAATTGCTTTTTGCCCAGGTTCTTTCCATGGGATGCTACATCCGTGTCTATCACTTCCATTTATTTGTCAGCAGTGTAGCTCCAAGATGCTGGGCTCCCAGTTGAGAGCAGCCTTTCACTGAGGACGTTTACCCTTGTTTGACTGATCTTTCCCCTCCACTTGTTCCAGTCTTTAAGGTAATTCAGCTTCTGCCTTTCAGATATTTTGAACCTCTTCTGTATTGGCATTGCCCTTGTGCCTCCTGGTCCTCATGGTGCTCTATTTGTTACCTTCAGTCAGTTTAATGGCTGCTTTCACAGTACACCCTGCTGTGGCCTCCCTCTTAGCAAGCTCCTGCCTTGCTGTTAAGCTCTAGTACCTGTTTCTGCCAGCTTATCAGTCAGCTTCCCATGTAATGCAATTTCACAAACTTTGCTGAAGCCTGGAGAGGCAGAAAATCAGTGATACCACCAAAGGAGATGGGCGTGTTTAAACTCTGGCAAGCCTATACTGTGTTTTATCTCTGCTCATTTTAAAATGTGTCTTTTATTAGCTTTTTTGCCCCTCCAAAACACTTGTTCCAGTGTCTACATAACATACAAAGACATCTTACTGTACTTCAGGAAGTGAAAACATAAGCCTAAATCTGTTTTTCTCCACTATATTCTAATTTTTTTGCTTTACATTGATTTTCTCTAGCCGGTAGGTTGCGTCCCCTGCCCCTCTTGTAACACTAGATTGAGCTGTCTGTTCCTCTCCTTTTCAGCCTGTGAAGATTTGTGAGTTTAGGATCCACGTCCAGTGTGGCAGCTTCCTTGTCTTAAGCGCTTTCAGTTCCATGGCAGGTCCTGCTTTTTGTCCAAACTCAGTGCATCTTTATTGATAGCCACGAAGATACTCTAAATTACTTTTTAAATTATTTTTTATTATTATTTCCTTTTGTTTTGCTTATGTCTAGCAGCTCGAGTTTTTCTTTCCTTATCTTCTTATTTACATAACTGGCAACCTCTTTTTACCTCCTTTTGTGCAGTGTAGATCTGCTCAGCTTGTTAATTCCCTCTTTGCTCTCCAAGTCTTCACCATATTTGTGAGTGAGGTTTTCAGCCATTCTTGCTCTTATCCTTCCACATGATTTGTTTCACCTTCATCTTTGCATTCTGGCTTGCTGCTGGCCAACTGCCAGAGTTCTTAAGAATTTTTTTGTGTGTGATGATAGTTCTTCCATATTTTAAACGTTTTCTCTCACATTTGTCTGCCCTCTCCTGTCTCAGAGGTAGATTTCCAGTCCTCTCCCTTACTGTTTGTCAGTCTTTCCTGTACTGGTTTACCGCTTACATAGCCTTTTTTTCTTCTTTTGCTTGTCAGACCTTCTGCCCATTTCTTTTTGAGCACGTCATCTCTCTCTCCTTAATTTTACTCCCTTTTTTTGTTTGCAAATAGTATCTCAGCTCTAGTTTTGTTTGTCTAATGTGACTTTTCCTTTGCTATATCTTTGTCATGCGTTGATCATGACTGAAGATCTATCATGTTCTATGTATCTTCATGCATCCTCTTTTCTTCTGCTGTGGCTGAATTTGTATTTGAGTCTGAGGAGTTTTTCTCAGGGATTTTTTTTTTTTTTTTTTTTTTTTTTCACAAGAAAGCTGTAAAGGATGCTCAGCATGCCTCATCCTTCTCATCTGCTGTTGATGTCTGCAATTTTTTCAGGTCTTTTCATCACTGTCATCATTTCAGACTTATCTTTCTTGCCTTCATCTTCAAAAGCATGGAGGTATCTCCCTCTATATACACAACTTATTATTTTCTGTTTGCTTGATTCTTTCAGTGCTGCCTATTGACTATTTGAATTCCCTGTCCATTTGTCAAGCTAATATACATATGTATATAATTGTTTTTGTTGCTGTCTCATAGCGGTACCCTATATCTCAAAACCTCTTTTGTCCATGTCTCGAGGGATCAGAAGAGTGTAAAAACCAATGAAAACGTGCCTACTTTTTCTGTTAATAACACTGGCTGTTATTTTTACTGGCTGTCTTGTGCCACAGCTTAGGACATCAATGTTTACGGGAAAAGCTTTGTAGCTGTGTGCTGTCAGCCTTTAGAAAGAAAGTATGGATTTGCCATTTCCTATTATTTGAAGGATGCTCAAGTTGTTTATTCTTGGCAAGATAGTGATATTAAACTTTGAACTAGAACGAGGAAAGAAGCCCAGATAGATCAGGAAAAACTGGCTAGACAAAATTGCAGCATGATACATTGTCTGTTTGTTCTCTAGGTTTGCGCCTGCTGCCTTTCAGTGTTGGGCTGTATTGTAAATGAACCAACAGCAGGGAAGTCCTTGCTGATTCCTTTGGTAGGCAGTGGTGTTTTCTGATGAGAACAGCCCCACACGAAGCTGCAGGTTTCAGAGCTGGCCTCTGAGGAATGCTGTCCAGGTAGTTCTGCTTTCCTTTGCAGGAGAAAACCCTGCTGCTGACTTGGAGCTGAGAGACAGGGCAAATGACGAGTCCACAGCATACACTGACTTTACCTTGGAGGAAAAGGAATGGTACATGCAACCCACCATGAAAACCAATTCCTATTGGATTTGCAGGTGGCTAAGCACTTAAATATAGGAGGTGTTGATACTACGTGGGTACAGATTGCTGTTAAAGGGCCCTTGAATAGCCTCCAGCCCTATCCACCTCTCAGCACTGTGATCTCAGTCTCTTCAGTGGGGGTGTGCGCTGATTCCCCTAGCTGCTGACAAGTCACTCCCTAAATCACAAGCCTGTTCTCTGCCCCACCTGAGCTCTGTGGGAACAGGGATGAGAGGGAGGAAGATGCAGAGGTCTTTATTGTGACAATGCAGGAATCGAGGGAATTCAGTGCAGAGTGGGGCAGGAGCTCCCAGGGGTTTCTGTGTGCCTTTTCAGGAGTTGGCACAGTCTGTTTTTGCTTTTGTGCGTGTTTAGTATGTCTATTTTTTACTGTAAATCTTCCCCATACTGCTCCATGTAATACGTGCTGTTTGTAGCTATTAAATGTACTTGTTTCTAGATAACTCTTTGCAGTATGGCACATATGTAATTAGGCGTAATTAACTCAAATTAACCACATTAAGTTTAGCAACACTCCTCCTGCCATATTCTGAAGCTGGCTTTAATAGTTTTTGTGACTAACAAACCCACATTCACAGGTTCAAGTTCTATGGTTTCATTTGTATTCCAGGTGTTCCCCTTTACCAGTCCTGCGCTGTGCCACTGAATCCGATCATTTGTCGTTCAGTTGTCTGAATAATTAACTTGCAGCCTGCAGAGTTCCTCTGAAGGCAGGATCCTCGCAGTTCATCTTTGGTGCTCTTCGCACAGCAGTACTGGGGATCTGCTGATCAGAACCGCGGTCTACTGCAGCACCCCAGTGCCCAGCACCCCAGTGCCCCACACCTTGCATCTCTGATGAAAGATGTCTTCCTTTACAGCTGGGTCTGGTGTCTGATGGTGACGGCTTTTGTCGTCCAGAGAACGTGTTTTGTAGTGCATCGTTCTCCAAAGAACAACTGGATACAGCCAGATTGCTGGTGTATATTTCAAGGTTTACTCTGTGTCCTGTTCATGAAAAACAGAAAGTGTGCTCTCAGTTAGCACAGGAAAGCTGGCAGTGGCACAAAAGGGTGTCCTAGATGGCTTCTATTTCCTATCTATGAAACAGTTCATCGTTCTCCAGTTTTCCAAGGCTGCATGGTTATTAATTTGCTTCAGGTTGTAATCAAGCTGTCACTGATTTTAATAGGCCTTGGATCAGACAGGCTTCAGTTTTTGTATGGTTTCCATTGCAGTGCTAATTAACTTAGTATGCAGATCTAGCTATGAAGCTTAAGAGATTCCATTTAATTTTTATAATTTAATTGCAGAAACATAGCAATAACTGCAGATGAGAAGTTATGTGCAATTAATATTGACCCAGGACTACTCTAATGTCAGACACTTGTCTCTGAAGACTTGGTGGAAATCCAGTGTCTTACATATTGATTTTGTAAAGCGGGGTTTTCAAAGAACCTCATGCTGGCTTAATTGCATTCTTCCTGATCAAAACTATGTCAAATCTTGATGTGTGCCACAGCCAGTGCTGATGGAAAGCCCTGCCTATTTGCGCTGCCAGCAACAGCGTTGTTACATTTTGCAATTTTTTTTTCAAAAAAATGCTAAAATAGCAAATAAGCAGAATTGGTCTCTGTATGGGTGTGCACATGTCTGTGTGGAAGGCAGGATAGGATTTTTCTAGTGGCTTGGAAGAGAAGATAATTTAGAGCTGTTGATGAACAGCTCTACCAAATGTTTGGGGAATCATGTGCTCTTACCACTGCACTGCACTGTGCCTTTGCCTGATGTGGAAGAATCTGTGCAGTGGTGGAAAGAGTTTGGCATTCCTGCTGACCTTGGTGGAGCCTGCTTTGGAAAGACACACTGTCTGCCATAAGATGTGTTGATATTAGTCCCCTTGGAAACATGCTGAATTCCTATCTGTTTTGGAGAAATGAATCAAAGAGTCACTGGGACGTAGAGCTTATGTGGCAGAGGCTATTATACTGTAGAAGAGAGTTAGCATGTCTGCTGGAAAGATCAGTAGCCATAGCAAGATCTTTCTACATAGGATATAGGTAAAACGGTGTAGTAATATGGAAACTGAACTGGAGAGTGGATAGCTTGAGAGGATACAGAAATGACATTACTGTAAGTGTCTAATAAATTAGGTGAGTATCTGGTTTGGCTGGTTCAGATAGGGCTGATCCTGCCATGATTCCTCTTTAGCCTGATTTTTGAATTTGAAAATCTCTGGTGTTTGATATTCCAAGGAATGATAAGGTCCACTCTCTGCTGTGATTAGAGCAGAAATTGGAAAGAAATCCTCCTCACCATGGGCATCCTCAGCCTCTGGGATCTGCCTGTTACCTGGGGAGCTTCACATGGTATTTAATATAGAATCTTGTGGAAACAGGCAGGGAGGGCATAAGACTTTGCCTTCAGTGCAGTATGAGGAAGTGAAATTTAAAACTCCTCTAATTTCCTTGATATGTGTGGCTTTGAACTGAACCAACAGCTCTGGGTCAGAAAAATGAAACTCCTGAAGTAGCTGCTAGATTTAAATTGGAGGTAATGGGATTTGCGTGGGCTGCATCTTTAGATTCGCCTCTCAGCAAGATGGGAGCAAGTAAGGAAGAAAGACTGGAGGGATGTCTGTGCCTTGTAAATTGTAGGAACTCACTGAGTTATTCCCGTAGGGCAGCAAAACTTCTTTGTTTAAAAAGAGAACACAGACAGAGGCAGAGTTAAAAGTGTCTCAGCTGTCAAGCAGGATAGAGACAACAAATTGCACAGCTAGACTGCAAAGCTGGATGCTAAAGCCAAAATGGCATGGGAAAGTTCATGAGTTGCTTTGGGCTAGTGTTTCTGGAACATGTTGCTTGGACATGTTGTGTATTGGGGTCTGCATAGGACTTGCACATTTGAGATGTCAAAGTAGGGTGGGATGCCGCAAGGTGCCCTGCATTCCTACAGCCTCATTCATTTCCCACCAGTTGTAGGCTTTCAAAAAAGAGAAATGTGACCCCTTCTTCCTTGCCCCATTTTGAAGGCAGTCTGGGAGGGGTTGCAGTTGAGGTGGTGCAGCGTTGGAGCTTGCTGCTTATTGCAGTTGTCCATTGTCTCTGATTGGAGAGCAGAAAAGCTGAGCTGGGACAAGCAGCCCTAAGTGCTGTTCCATCTTCTCCTGGGAAGGCTCCGCATTGCTTTGTGGAGGCAGAAGTGATAAGGGGATTGCCTTGGAGGCTGCAGATAGAAGAGAATACCCAGTTGCCTAGAATATTTTTGAAGGCATGCTTTGTAGCACATGTGCACGGCACAGCTGCTTTACCTGCTTCTGGGCATCTGACTGTGTTGAGCTTTGTGTGATGACTCAGAGGGCTTTCCCTTGGTGGAACATGAAAGTTCATTTGCAGTCCATCAGCTTATGTAAAGGTTTGAACTATTTTTGTTCAAGTGCATTGCTGTACATTGCTGAACTTCATGCGCACTCTGTTTGCCAAATTCACCACTTTTCTGTGTCCAGAGAGAGAGTATCAAGATCCTTCTGCAGTTTTCAGTGAGGACAGAGTGCTCAGTGAATGCAGCCACATTGCTGGTGTGTCTGAGTCTCAGGGGGAAAGCTGCTGACTTGTGTAATGGCATAATTGCCACTTTCTGGAAGTTACCAAAGATACGGACTCAGAAAATACTGCATGGATTTAAAGTGTACTGAAATAGGCTAAGGCAGATCCTTGCAGAGTGCAGTCCCTTAAAACCCTTATGGTGTGAGTGCATGCAGTCTTTCTTTGCTATTACACCCAACTAAAGCTGTACGTATCTCTCCTGTCTCTTGTTTATCCTCTGTCTCACTTTATGCCGTTGTCCATTTTTCTGTGCTTTGATTCCTGGGTCTGATTTGTCAGTTTCTCAGTTTCCTTGTTTTTTGCTTTTTTTTTTTCTCTGTGGAAATTCCTAAGTCTGATTCAATATCCCTCTGTGTATTTATGTCGGGAGGGCTGCAGGATTGAAGCGTTTCTTCCCTCCTTTCCTTTCCTCAGTGCCTCATCTTAACATGCAAAATCCCTTTATGCTGGGAAGGAGCTTTGTACCTCCTCTTATTTCTTCTGTGCATAAATTCCTCAGCAGAGAAGTAAGAGTGCCTATGTGATCTCAGATTTTTTTTTTTCTTTCCCAGATGGAATTTCTACTAGAGATGCCTTCTTGTAACAATGTTTTCCGAACGTCAAGTTCTTATGAACCATTCTGTTTATTGCTCCCTGCTGTGTCCCAGGACACTCTGAAAATGACACTTTTTTTTTCAGGAATTTTAGCCTGCTGTGAATATTTATATATATCAAGTTGCAATAAAAACAAACAATTTTCTCATTAGCAATGCAGCTTGCAGAAATCAAATAATTTCTCCTGTGGCTCTGTCAGGGACACTGTGCACTTGGTGCAGGGGACAGGAAAAAAGGTTTTGGAAAAGGAGGGCTCAAAATTAAAATCATGCACTCTAATAGAATTCTTGAAATTATCCATTTAATCATCCCATATTTATTGTTTTAATTTGCTTTGAAGACATTCAGTATGGGAGCAGGAGGTACGAGTGTCCTTGTGCGCTGCTTGCACGTGCAGAAGGTAAAGAGGTACAACAGAGTCCCTTCCTGTGAGAAGTGCCTGAATCAGATCATGGTCTTTGCTTCTTGTCCCCCTGCCAGGCTGAGTAGAGTTTGCAGCCAGTAGCATGCTGAGCCCTGGCTTCCTGATGGTGATGTGCCTGTGGATGACAGCAGACACTGTGGGGCTGATAGTCTGTGTACCCTGCTGGATTCTGCACCAGGCAGATCCCCACTGGGCTAGAGTCTAAGTCCGGGAGAGAAGAAGAGGGAACCAAGGGCACAAGTTGTCATTACTGGGTCATGAAGATAAAAGGCGCTGGTGTGCTGGTGGCACTGGTAGAAGCGGTACAGTGACTAGACCAGTAGCACGAGCTCAACTAGCCTGAGTGCCCACCAGTCAACTGTTTGCTCCCATCCTAGTAATGCAGCCCAATGGTTCAGGGACTGGTGGAAATGCAGCATCTATGTGCAGGTGAAGAAGACACCCAGTACCTCATTTTCCTGCAGGGGAGCATATGAGCTCCACACTGCAAACAGAGGTAGACTGGATATATGGGAGAAGTTTTTTACAGTAAGAGTGGTGAGGCTCTGGCACAGGTTGCCCAGAGAGGTGGTGAAAAGGTCAGTCCGGACGGGGCTCTGAGCAGCTGATCGAGCAGTTGGCATCACTGCTCATTGCAGGGCAGTTGGGCTAGACGGCCTTTAAGGGGTTCCGACTCAAATGATTCTATGGTTCTATAATTCTATGGTTGTGTACTTCCCTTTTGCCATTTCCCTTTTGCCTTTCCCCTTTTGCCACTCCAAAAAGTGATGGTTGGCTGTTGGGCTGCTGCAGCTGCTGTTTGCATGCTATAATCTGTGTTTGTTCCCACAGCAAGGGGGAACAAACTGTTAAGTGTGTCTGCAGCACCAGATCATGTCTATCCACAGTCTAAGAGTGGAGCTAACATTTGTGCGTGTGTATCTTCCCTTGCTGTGGCCCCTAGTAGAGAGATCTCTGTGGTGCTGTATTCAATAGCTGATATTCTACATGCTGTTTCCACCTCAGTGAACTCCAACAATGGAGATGGAGTTTATAAATGAGATAGCATCTTTTCCCCTGTTGTTTGTCTCACACTGTGTCCATTTGTAAGTATTTAGCATTGTCAGGCACTACAGATGTGCCATTATTTTCCTTCAGATGCAGTCTCACAGTCAAACAAATGTCAAAGCCTCACACTTGCTCTCTCTGCTTGCAAGAGCCTTTCTGCCACAGCAGCGGTGATGAGCAGAGTGGTGATATCTCATCTCCAGAACTGCTTCTCCTCAAAATCTGGGCTGATGAGCAGCTTGATGGAGCAGAGCAGGCGTTCCCAAAAACATTTTTCATTTTTCTTTCCCTTCCAGAAAGCAGATACTGGTGGCACTCTGAAGCTCGCTTCTTTCCTTTGTTCATTTTGCTCATTCAGGCGCTGTGAGAGGTTGCTGAGTTAAACGCCCTGAATGATGAGTGTACTCAACTTGCAAGGGGAATGCTGTCCATCCAGAAGCCAGCACAAGTGTGGAGAAATGATAAAAGGAATTTTTTCATTTATCACATCAGCCCTTCTTGCCCAGACCCCATATCTGTCTGGCCTGGGTGATGGCTGGGCAGCATCCCACACTGCTCAGAGCTATCTGCATGAGGGATGTGCACTGTGATTTTTAAGTCTTGGATTTTTTCATGACCACAAGTGGCCTTGGGAACTGAAATAAGACATCTTCAGGGGATAGAAAGAGGAGAATCAAGAGAGGAATCAAGGAAGGAATATGAGGTGAGAGAAGTCAGGCAGGAAGTGCCGCAGGTTGCGTTAAGTCTTTTTTTTTTTTTTTTTTTTGGAGACTATTAGAAAAACAGGAAATGCTAGTAATCTTCTTCTCCCCCCCATGTTTGATGATTCCTTGCACTATGTGCCAAATCTGTGGCATGCGATAGACACTGGTGTTTTTTAGGAGGGGAAGAGAAGCAGTGTTACTGAGATTGCTTCTGTGGGCACCAAAGGGTGTCAGAGGCAGCTCTGCCATTGGGCAGACTCCTGGCACAGGTTTCAGACTCGCTGCTTGCAGAGGGCAGTGGGCTGGAGGTCCTTCAGCTGTGGAAATGAGAGAAGTTGTGAAACAAGCTGTGCCTGTGTGGGGGTGGTGCTCAGTCAGGAAAGAAGACAAGGCAGCGATACTTACCCACATGAAAGGCTGCTGTGAAGATAAAAGAGTTAGACCAATTATTCTCAGACATTGGCAAGGACTACTCAAAGAATAATGTGTTTTGAAAGCCAGTAAGGAAAATCACTGGCAGAGGTTTGTTCTCTTGAAGCAGAAGGATAGGCTTCAGCACGTGATCAGTGGTGTAACCCCAAGTCTCAGTGGCAGCAGAGCCAGCTCAGCACAGCAGTAGAGCAGGTCAGGTCTCAGGAGGAAGGGCCGAGCTGTGCTGTGGCTGAAGGGATGCTGTCCCCATGCAGCTCCAGGCAGACTCCAGCCCTCAATCCCTGCCTCGCAAGGGGAAGGGGTGGCCACGGCAGCAATATAAAGGCTCTTTTAGAATAGGCCAGTGTTGCTTCTGATTTTGCCAGTGGAGTCTGAAAATGATGGAGCACATGGCAGTACATGTTTTCACCCAGTGTATAGCTCATTATTCTGCATGGATGTGCGCCGTGTGTGTCACCATGGTGCACGGCAGATGTTGTGAAGTGTGAAAATGCAGTCAGCTGCAGGCACTTTCAACTGACCAACACTTTTACTAAAAATGCCAAAATCAGCAGCCAAGGCTTGTAGGGAATGGCAATGCATTAAGGTCTCAGAATGCACACTGGTCTTCAGTATTCGGTGCTGGGTCTGAGCCTCTGCACTTGGTCCTCACATATTGGTGAACACAGAGAAATAACTTGTGAAGGCAAAACTTGTGAAGGCGAATTGACATGAATTATCAAACCAAGGTGTAATACCTCAGGATGTACTGGGTTTGCTCCTGCTTTATGAATACTAATTCTAGCCAGCCAGAAAACATCAACAGTGAGAGCCAGTTGGAAGTAGTAAATCTGAATAAAAGATTCAGTTCATCCTCACCTATTCATTTTAGTAAATTCTGCAGAGCAGTCTTTGGCAAAATGCTGCAATATTAAACCCAGACAACAAGGTAAGCTGAGTTTTTCTCTACTGAACAGTTTCAAGCCAGATTCTATTGCTCTTGCTTATATACAGTGATAAATTTTTGGCTTATGGAAATCTGTTTGCTTGCTAAGAAACAGATTAGTGTCTAGCGGCTTGGCCAAATATTGTGGAAAGATAATAGCCTGCTTTGTATTATTTCTGACCCTCACCGTGCCTCCATTTCTTGCCTGTATTGTAATTTATTCTTCAGTATTATGTAGTCCTGCTGATAAGTCAAACTGGATACCTCAGACCATTTTAATACGTTCTTTGTTTATTTGTTTAAGACCTCAGTCTAGTACTTAAAATTTCTTTCCTGTGTGACCTCTTGTAGTGGTTTGCTGACAGCTAATTTGTTGAATTTGGCAAATTATCATATTTAGCATTACACTTCTTGTGTTCATGTGGTCCAAGGTTATTTTCTCCCCTGCTTTTTACTTCTGCTCTCTGGCAGCAGTTTTCATCCCAGCGCAGGGGTCTGCAGGAGGACATGCCTACTGCAGGCACCCAGCAGGCACTCCTTTTGTCCTAGCAGTAAGACCTGGCAGCTGGCAAACACATTCCTATGCCATTGAGCCACCCTTGTCAGCTCGCAGGGAAGAGAGCAGAACCTGCAACCTGCATCCACTATCATCACATACCAGCTGCACTGAGAATGTGGGCAGAGCTTGCTGAACAATTCAGAACAGTTTATCGAATCTGCAGGAAGCTTAAACGCATCTGGAAGAGAGACCCACAGAGTAACTGGGAGTTAAATTTATTTCTCCCTGCACCACAGGGTAAGCAGTGCTTATTTGTATGTGTCTGTATAATCTGTCAGAGCAGTGTGCCACAGCCTGGCCTCTGGACTGGTTTTGCAATTGGGCTTACATCGGCAGAGCCTGATCTTAATTTTCTCATAAGAGCTTGAGAGGAGAATGAAGACGTGTTAGCAAGTAAGCAAGACAGCAAATGTGCAGTCACAGTGAGTAATGAGTGATGTCTCTGTAAGTAGCCCTGCAGTCCTTTATGGTAACATGGTCTTTGACGTCAATGGGAAGTTTGCTTCCACAAAAGCTAAGCATGGACTCAGGATTTAGTTTCATGTGGTTTTATGAAGCACAACTCTCAGAGCCACTGAAAGGAATCAGGATGCATTTCACGGGCAGCCCTCCCATTGTTACTATTCAGGATGCTGATCATTGTCACCTTGGTTTACTGCACTGCTGCTGTGGTGTGTACTCTTTGTGTCCACATTCTCCAGTAAATTTTTCTTTGCTTTCTATCCCAAAGCCATGAAGGTTTGCTCTTCCTTCGCTGTGAATCACTCTTGCAAGAAATGCAGGAAGACACGACATTGTGGGACGTGAATAGGATGCCCTCCTGATACCTTCCTGATAGTCTGAGCAGAAGAACATCATTTGCAGCCTTTGGTGCTGTGCACCTTGTGAGCTAGCCACACCCAAATGTGTGTTTGTGCTGCTCTGGAGGGTCAGCTGTGTTGTTATCTGTTCGTGGAAGACAAAGTCATGAAAGTGCAGGGGAAAGCACACATCTCAAATGGAAAAGTCTTGAGAAAAATGCATGATTTGGGACTGTTGTTGGAATTGTGTGGTGTCATAATGCATGATCCTCTAAGCGATGGCCGTGGGTGCAAGAGAACAAGCACCTTTTCGGAAAGCCCTAAGAAGGATGAATCATAATGAGCCCAACTGATTTTTCCTGCTCAGTTCTGTCCATTTAAGTCCATTTTGATTTTCCTGCTCAATGAGAAACTTCACCTCAAGCAGGTTAATGTTCACATTTTCTTTGTCTTATGACATGATTCTATGATGTGACGTGATTATGTTGTATGATGTGAGTATGTTAAGCATTACTGTTTTCATAGAATCATAGAATCATAGCATGACTTGGGTTGGAAAGGACCTCAAGGATCATGTCCAACTCCCCTGCTGCATGCAGGGCCACCAACTTCCATGTCTAATACTACACCAGGCTGCCCAGGACCCCATCCAGCCTGGCCACCCACACTGGGGCATCCACAACCTCTCTGGGCAGCCTCTTTCCATCACCTCACCACTCTTGGTAGATAACTTCCCAATATCCAACCTAAATCTTCCCTCCCTCAATTTATAACCATTTCTCTGTGTCCTGCTATTATTTACCAATGTGACTGCCCTCCTGTTTGTAGGCTTCTGGAAAGCTGCAATGATGTTGATTTTAGCACCACTGCCACCTCTTCTTCCCAGTGCTTCTTCTGCCAGGCTGGAAAATTCCCATTTTCCCTGAAAGCAACTTCACCCATTTCTGTGTGCAGTTATACTCATATTGATAAAAACTTGAAAAAAATTCCCTCATTTTGCACTAAAGCAACTGGCAGGTGTGAGCAAAACTTGTGTGACAAGAGAAGGGATTCAACAGTGAAGGCAGGCATGGTCCTGAAAATCTAGGAGCCAGTCCTATCAATGTAAACTGCATTTTTGGAGTTGAGTGTAGAGGAAGTCACCTGCTGAACTTCAGAGGAACTTCAGCGACAGTGACCAGGAGGCAGGGTGGTGGCTGTATGTCATGGGAAGGAGCTTTGTATGGGTATGGAAGCTTATGCAAACTGTGATACTTTGTAAGAAGGCTGAAGTGGTCCTGAAGTTCCCTACAGTGTAGTGGTCCAAGGGAATTATGCTTTGCCTATTTTATTGTATTGGAAGAAAGCAATAAGAAATGTGTTGGTTTGCAGCTGCTTGGAATCCCTTTCCCACTGTATTATGGGAATCCATTTCTTTAATATTACACCCTGTTTTCACACTTTGTGAATAGTGCCATCTTTGTGGAACACCACCAGCAACTTGTTTTCCTATACTAAAGCAAATTGAGTTTGTAAATACCATCCATTTCATCAGTGTGACAGCTGTAAAGGTTATCTGTTCAGATCTCCTAATTACTAAGCTATTATATAATCAATCAGATTTGTCCCACATGAGACATTTACTCTATTTATGTATGTATGTATGTATGTATGTATATATGTATGTATGTATGTTTGAGCAACATATAAAACCCAATATCATACCAAAAGTCTTCATGTGTGCTGCACAGTCATTTTTGAGCCTGTAGATTTCATCTTTTTTCAGATGTGTGGCGAAAATCCTGCTGATTCTGGATTAGTAGTGAAGCTAGGGAAAATAGAGATGAAGTGAAGATTCGTTACGTTGTGTATGTTTCTCTGGAACTGATGAGGATGTATTCTTGATGCTCTCAAAGCAAGGTTGTTGATGAAGGAGGACTGCATGGATTGCGTGGGTGCTTGCCAGAGAGCACTGGTGGGGTTGGCCAGGAGGACTGTGAATAGGTGAGGTGCAGACCTCAACCTCTGGTTGAGGTAATGCTGTTGTGTCCTTTGGAAAGACAAGTTCACTTCCCTGAATTTCGAAGATTTTCTTTATAGGACTAGTTGATGTGCTAGTTTTTGGCATCAGTAATCAGGGGATTTGGAACAGAAAAATAGTAACTGTACAGGAAGTTAATGCTCTAAAAGTCTCCATTAGTTAAAGAAAGGCCGACTAGAATTCAGCACAGCTTGTGACACACATTTGGTAGAGGGATGTTTTCACACACTCACTAGAAGCTGTATTTGCTTATCTGCTATCGAGCTGGTCTTGCTTGGTTTTACAAAGATTTTAAATCATGCAAGCTCCCCGTTTATTTTCTAGCAATGCAATTTTCATTCTTTGGATTTGGCCGTAAAATGTGGTGAGGGCAAGGCTGCCTTGTGCCATCCTGTTTCACTGGACTGAAATCACTGGATGAGCTGCTTCTGTTTTCCTAATGTTGTAGCTGTGAGGGCACAAGGCAAGTATTTTTAGGGTGAAATACTAAGTCTGATGTAATTGTGATGCAAAGTACATACCTGGGTGCTGTGTTAACTTTTAGATGCCTGGCTTTTCCTCAGGTCCACTCTAGAAACTTATCGATGTTTTCCAGCCTTGCTTAGCAATGGCTGCAAACAGCTTCATTTTTCTTCTGCAAGATGTTTTCCATTTGTTTTCTGTGTTTGTTTGTTTGTTTGTGCTATGTTCTTTTTCTTGATCTTCTCTAGAAGTCTTATTCTTCACCAAGAGTGTAAGTTCATACCAGGTGGTGTTGCCCTATGTGAATTCATGCACACAAGATATATTAATGATAGAAATGTCAGATGGTCATTCTTCAGGGTGGATAAATCACTTTTCAAGCTGTACTTTAAAGTGGACTTATGTGATTGCTCTGTTTTCCTGAGCAGTAGAGCCCTCTGCAATTTTATGTAGATGAGTTTTCTGCTTTATAGTGGGAGGCACGAGTTGAAGACTGAGAGGTTTTATTTAGGTATTTGTATGCAACTTTGTCACTTCATTTTGCAAAAAAACCAGGTTATTTTTATACAGAAAAATGTGTGTTGTTCACTTGAACGACTACAACAGTTCTGCCAGCTCAGGCATTAAGAATTCTTTAGTAATACTGAATGTTTTCAAGAGGACAACACAAAGTGACATTTACTTCAAATTCCGGAGCTGAGACTGACCTTATTTACAACCCCAGTTAGTGAATCCTAACTACTGTCTTAGCTGGTGGCTATACGTGTCGTCCTATCTTTCCTTTAAATTGCAGTAAAAAGCAAAAATATATATGCAAATTAGTACAGAAATCAGAAATTTTAAAGCGTAATTGATGAGTGTAACACTTTTTTTCTAATGCACTCTGTGAGTCTGTAACTGCAAAGGATAAGAATAAATGGTTAATTTGGAGATTTCAGTGTAGAAAGAGATCACCAGTGGATTCAGATGAGGGCGTGTACTGTTAAGCGTATTTGTAATTGTTATGGCAAAGGAAGTGAATAGTGAGGAGAAAAGTTTGCTGATTCTACTAGCTTCATTCAGATTTAAAAGCTACACCAAAGGCAGATCTCCATAGACAGAGTGGAGAATAAGCAGGCAGCTGAAATTCCACACAGGCAAATGTAATGGAATAATATACCTTTGAAAGACTATTTTAACTAGTAGCATCTCAGACCAAACAGAAAAATATGTGTTTCCAGGGTGCTCACACTCGTGGTAGATTTATGTCGGAGGATGATGTGCATATGATAAATTTTACACAGTCCCATAGAACACCTGGTCTGGAGGTATTGGAGGTAAGTCATCCAAAGATTGCTATATAACAGCTCACCATCTCTGTCTTGGAAAGCTAATAGGAGATTGCCACCACTTGCTTACTGTCTCCATATGCATGTGAGCATTGCTGTTGTTAACACATTTGGTGTGGTTTGTGTGTTAATTTTTCATCTAGAAATGTTTGTACTGAATGTACAACTGTGTGGTTGCACTACCTTCTCCTTTTCCATGACTTCAGGAATGTTTCTGATTGGTTTCTTCAGATCCAACTAAGTGGGAAAGTGTTGGTCTTCCTGCAGTTACATCAGTAAACTGAGAAAGAAGTTCTATGTCTGTGCATTCTGAACTGCTCCAGCTGGTTCTGTACCTTTCATACCCCTCTGGTTAGCTTTTGAGGGGCTCAATGCAAGGCAAGAATCAAAAGCTGTGGGAGGAATCCAAGCAAATCTAGGCATCACATCAATTTTTTATCCAAAGGGGAATGCTGACAAAATGAGAGCTCTGCTCAAAGACCCAATTGTTCAATTTTCCATTCAAAACAGCTCCATCCTGGTGGTATTTTTCATTTATAATACCAGAAATCTAAATCACACCCTGAGACATACAATGCATTGAAACAGAAACAGATGTCATGTAGAAGCCTTGTACCAGGAGTTCTGGAACTGTTTTGTGCACTGGGGTGAAAATAGACTTCAGGTATTTTGGCCCTGTGCTTTTGTCACCCACTGCTTGTATTAACTTACTTTAGGATGGAAATAGGATGTTGAACATCCAGAGGCTTGGAAAAGTACAACTCTGTCTGTATTAAAAGTGCCTTCAACTGGTCAGAGAGTTGGATGAATACCGAGGAGAAAGAAAGATTTAAGAAGAGCGTATACCCAGCTGCCAATAAGAGCTCTTCCTAAGCCTGGGTCTGCCTGATGTTTGAAGCTGGAATTTACACCATGAATTGGTCTGATTAGTCGAGCAGACATGCCCTCTAGCTAGTCTGAATTGGCATGTCAAATGTTGAGTTTGATCCTGGCACAGATGGGCTTGAGAGCAAGGCTGGGGTGCAACTCAGATTTCGTTATTCTGTTTGTCCCTCTGTGGTTGCAAGGATCGTGCTACCTACCCCACTGTGTGGTGCAGCAATGAGGCTTCCTCATAAGGTCAGAGAAGGCCTGGGAAACAGGAGTGTGTAGGACAAAGGTCCTGTGGTAGCATAGGCACCCTGATGGGACTCATCTCCTGATGTGCTTGTGGAAATGCCAAAGGTCGTCAACCACATGGGCCAAGGGAGTTAAGAACTGTCATACACATATAGCTGTGCTAAAAAAAAGTGAGTTAAAAAAATACCAGTCCCCCCTGCCCCAGCAACAACAACAAAAAAACAAATTAAAACAAAAACCCAGCACACAAAAAGAAAACAAACCAACCAATCAATAAAAACCCCAAACCTGCAGAAGAAAATAGTAAGAGAAGGATGTGTTCTGAGAAACAGGGTGGAATAGGGATCATACATGGGGAAACAGCAAGAACTGTACGCCAAGTGACAACCAAAGAATTTGCTTGGAGCATCACTGCATCACAAGAAATGAGAGAAAGGCATAGAGGAAACAGTCTGAAAGAAGACCCGGAGAAGGCTAAGCAATTTTTTTTTCTGCTGACGCCTCATACAGTACTGTAAGACAAGCTAACTCTGCAGAAGTCTACTTCATACTGCCTATTTTCTGCCCATTAATAAAATTTCCCCTATACTGTAAGGATAAATTTCATGCTAAGGTCTACCTCGTGTCATCTTTCTCATATTGAGTTCTGCTGTGCCACTACTGAATTAGCCCTAAAGCAATTATTTTCTTCCAAATTCTTCTTCCTTAAAAAATTTCTGCAGAAGCTTTGGAAATTGTGTTTTCAGAGTTGCCTGCAAATATGAAAAATCAGAAGGGTTTCTAATGCCTATTTTTTTTTTAACAGAAACTATAACATTTTTTCTTTTGTTTTCCACCCAGATCATTTGTAGTGGATGTGCATATGTGACAGTGGCAACAACTCTGTTGATACCTTATTCCATTTGAGAACAAAAGAAACAAGGACAAAAATGAGAAGTCTCTGAAGAGTTTAAGAAGAGGGCAAATAACAAATGCATTGCAGAAATTATTTTAATGCTCCCATCTGATGCATTCTTTTGAAGCATAAAAATATTTTAAGAACAGTACGTGGGAAAATTTTCAATCTGAACCCCAAGAAGAGGAAAAAGAAGGCTGTCAGGTACTTTAAAGAGATGAGCTAAACATTAAAAACGTCATTATGTATGCTGAAATAGGTGTACCCAAAACTAACAGCTAAATTATTGGGATGCAATCACAAATATTTAGAGTATAAAAAACAAGAGTGAAATATGATTTTACTGCTGGCGATAAAACTCAAAATTAATAACCTTCAAGTCATCTTCTACATGAATGGAAGTCATAACATGAAACAAAACATTATCATTTATCCTTGAGTCATGAAGCAGAAATAAAAGACAACTGAAAGATTTGAGCCAATCTTTGCCCCTGGACGCATCACTAGAATTTCACTGGTGCTGCAGGTATAATTGTGGGTAGGAAGGCCTCAAAATGCAAGAGTTAAGTAGTGTAATTTCTACTACAGACTGCAGCTTTGTATTAATAATACTTGTATCCCGTGTAACTCCTGTGTGTTACATATATATGATTGCTTTTCCTCCAAAACAGCATAGCACTGTTCTAACAAGAACGGATATCGTTGCTGGAATTACCCTCTTTCAGTTTCAGTTCTTCTGCCACTGACAGACTCTTTTCTAACAGCAAAGTTAAAGATTGTCTTATTCGTGTGATTACTGCAAATCACAATATTAAAAAAGTGTTTTTGAATATTTATGGAGAGGAATGCTTTCCAGAGTCTTCAGAGAAGGTTTTTATTTTGCACACATTGTTACCATTATTATTCAAAACGTTATTATTTTATCATTCACTTATTAGAGTACTGCACAGCTAAAGCAGCTGATGGATAATTTATGAGCAGAAAGGAAGGGCCATCTTATTTATTAAGGAGATAACACAAACAGACAGAATCTTATAAATCTTAAATGTCTGTTCAGAAGAAACAAAAGATCCTTTTTGTTATGTCATTTTCACGAACAAGACCAAGGTTCACATTAATCAGGACTGCAGATACTATTTGCAGATATTACTATTCTTAGCAAGGATTTATGGCAGTGATAATCCTAAAATTCATGAATTTTGAAATTTCTTACCAAGTTACAGAAGAAAGAGGAGAACCACTGGGTTGTCACTGGTTACTGGTCACCAGCTGTCCAGGGAGACTCTACCCACTACATTTTCAGTTTATATAGTCTGTATCTCAGAATTTGGTGATACAAAGACTACAGGAGACTTGTCAAAGGCAGTATATAGACATTGTGTGAAACACTGTTACCCATGGCACTGTAACATACTATAGAAAATAGAAGTAACCTTGATGAAGTTCCCACTAAGCTAACAAAAAGCGAATCTTCTGGGGACTGTGATAGATGTGTGTCTCCAGGGGACTGGAAGACTTCCTTGGAAACAATCAGACTCCCTGTTCAGGGTATGCTGTTTGTACTGATGGTATAACACAATCCACCAAACACCAGCAGGGTCACTCCTCCAGGAGCCTTTAATTGTTCCTCCAGATGACATTTTCTGCCTCCATACTGGGGATGAATGTTGCAACTTCAGTGCCCTTACTGGTAGAAGAACAGTTACAGAAGCTTGACCACTGTCTTCTCTCATTTTTGGCATTTACGTTCAGTTTTTCTTCTGCAGCTTTCTGTGCTAATGAAAGATAAATATCCAGCCTCACAAGGAGCTTTTCATCTGCTGCCTTAGTGTCCTAAGCAAGGAAAGCTGTTGCTTCTTTTCTCATTTAGTTTCTTGCTGAAAGTCTCACAGATGTCCCAGTGGTGAACTGCAACTGTTATTCCAAACAATCTAAAGGTTAGGTTGTGCGAGGCATAAGGAGCAAATTACACACAAATGTTTCAAAAGCTGCTGCCTAATTGGAAGCTGTCATAATTTCAGTTACATACCTTTCAGAGGTGTCAAGGACTTGCAGCTCCCTGGATGGCAGCCACAAATTGTACAAAACAGGATCATTTTTATTTAGCCATTGCTTTTTAAGTACACAAGCACATCTGGAGTCTTTCTAACTTGGCATCTTGATTTGGGAAAACACTTTTGGGAAATTCTGGACACTTGTGAGGTAGAGGTGTCAATGACTGCAGGTGACACTGAGCATCATTTCAGCCAACTGTCCAGAGCTTCCCACCCAAACTGCAACGAAGACAAACATTTTGGGAGGTTTTGACTAATGGGCAGAGGGAGACCTCCCCATGCCAAACAATGAAGCTTGCATTCCTGTGTCAAATTTGAACAGGTATCAAACGTGTGCAAGAGAAATAATACCTAGGGGAAGTGCAGTTGGAATATCCACAGGTCCTCAAACATTATAGCCTTGTAGTTACAGGAACTTAGACACAGCCCTTGCATTTGCATCATTGTGCTTAATTGTTTGGGTGAATGATGGACTTTTCCATCCATATCTCCTGAATTTGCTTAAGATAGTGTCTCAAAGTGCTCCCACTGCCTTCATTAGTTTCCAGTTGATAAAAAGCCTATAGCATGCCTGCTTTCTCAGGAAAGTCTTGGAATTTTTTGCTGAAAAATGTTAGTGCCGCTGTGCAGGCAGGTTTGTTTAAATACCTGGAACTGAAAGAAATCACAGCGGCTTGGCAAAAGCATATGTAATAGCTTACCAGCAGACCTTGACGCTCTGGGGAGCATGGTGGCTTACAAGATCTCCTGGAAGTTTCATCAGAATCACTTGGGCCAGAAAGTATGATGTTTTTAAATAAATACTTTGTTTGGTCAGGTAAATAGTGACTCACCGAGTGGGGCCTGCATTACTGCATTGTGGACTGCAAAACCAGAGTGTTTACCGGAGAGATAAGAAGATAAATCTTAGAACTCAGTATAATATGAAATCTTATGATATCAAAAGGGAGATTCTATGAGAAAAAGAAATTAAATATATTCCTTGAAGTGATTAAGATTTTGTAGAAAGGAAGATAATGTTTATATATGGCAGAGATCTCCAGGGAAAAAAACAGAATTGTAAGCAGCTCATTGAATCATAGAAACACAGAACCACAGAATATCCGAAGTTGGAAGGAATCCACAAAGATCACAGAATCATAGAACCATAGAATGGCTTGGGTTTGAAGGGACTGTAAAGATTACCTGATTCCAACCCCCCAGGCACACCTTCCACCACTCCAGGCCTCCCAGTGTCCCACCCAACCTGGCCCTGAGCATCTCCAGGGCTGGGGCACCCACAGCGTCTCTGGGCAGCTTGTGCTAGTGCCTCACCACTCTCTGACTTAAGAATTTCATCCTAACATCTAGCCTTAATCTGGTATAAAGTCATTACACTTTGTTCGCTATCAAACCTTGTAAAAGGTTGATATCCACCTTATTTATAAGCTCCCTTTTAAGTACCGGAAGGTCACAATGAGGTCTCCCCAAAGTCTTCTCCATGCTGAACAAGCCTAGCTCCCTCAACCTGTTTTCATAGGAAAGGTGCTCCAGCGCTCTGATCATCTTCATGGCCCTCCTCTGGACCTACTCCAACAGTTTCACATCCTCCTTGTTCTGGGGGCCCCTGACCTGAACACAGGACTACAGATACGTCCTCACAAGGGCAGAGCAGAGGGGGATGATCCCCTCCCCTCCCCTACTACCACCACTCTGTTTATGCAGCCCAGCATACTGTTAGCTTTCTGGGCTGCAAGTGAAGGCTGCTGGCTCATGTCTAGCTTTTTGTCCATCAGAACCCCTAAGTCTATCTTCACAGGGCTGCTCTCAGTGAGTTCTTCTTCTAGTCTGTATGTATATCTGGGACTTCCCCAAGCCAAGTGCAGCATTTTGCACTTGGCCTTGCTGAATCTCATTCAGTTCATGTGGGCCTACTTCTCAATTGTGTCTGGGTCCCTTTGGATGACATCCCTTCCTTTTATTATATCAACTTCAGCTACCTTGGTGTGATCTGCAAACTTGCTGAGAGTATAATCAATACCACCGTCTATATCATTGATGAAGACATCAGTCCCAGAATGGATCACTGAGGAGCACCACTCACCACTGATCTAAATCTGAACACAGAGCCACTGTCCACTACTTTCCCAAGACAGACCCCAAGGGACCCCAGGGTCCCTTGTCATCAAGAGCACCCAAAATCCAAGATCTATGTCTAAGAGCACTGTCCAAGCACTCAAATTTTGACAGCTTTGTGCCATGACAACTGCCCTGGGGAGTCTGTTTTAATGACTAACAATGCTCTTGGTGAAGAACCTTTCTGCATTTGTAATTCACGGGAACTACTCCAGGCTAATTCTTGGAAGAACAATCTATACAAAATACCGAACAAGAGCAAAGGTCTTCCTAGGGATCCTAAGGACAGCACACAACTTCTACTTGCACACTAAAACCCACCTCTGTGAATTCTGTCCAATCTTCTGCCTTGGCAGTTTTTGCATTACCAAACTATAGTCTATGCTGCAAGGTCCTGCAATGTAGGTATGTCCTATAGTGCTGCTTTCCTCTTCCCCTCCCCCCCACACCTCCCCACAGTGGATTCTGCTGTTTTATTTTGTGCATACTCAGCCATACAGAGAACAATTCTAAAGCGTCTGAATACATTTCTGAAGTACTGAAATCAGCTGAATGCTTTAAAATACTTCCTGTTTATGCTGAAATAAATAGATAAAGATTTCAAGTTTTAGAAATCTCTATTTTGCCTGCTTTACTGACCAAATTACTATACAGGCTGTCTGTCTACAGATTGACCTAGAAGACCACAGCCACTTGAAATGAACTCATGAAGCCATTATTGTTATCTAAATGCAGACGAGAGGAGTCTTAGGGGTTCAATTAAATACGTAAAGTTTGAGTGGAGTGCATGTATTTTAAGAAATTGTTTGATGGAGGATAAACTCAGAGGTGCATACTTAAAAGCCAGCCATGCATTTTGCATCACCACATGATATATTTCGACAAATGAGGTGTGCAGGCTTTGTTAAACAAAATTTTTGGAACAGTCCCCTGGGTTTCTGAATGTCCTTAATTGATCAGTTTGAATGAGACAAGACAGATCCAGCTCTGTCCATGTCATATCTATATGCATGGATAAGGGCGCATTCTGCTCTGCTGTGTTCCTGGTGATGTCACCTAAACCTGTGCAGAAGGATAAAAGAAGAGCTAAATAATTACTCTTCCTGTTTGTTATGTGCTTGTTGTAAGTAATCACCAACATGGTATGGAAGGGATCTTGATTTTTCATGGTGGGGTTCTGGCCAGATTTCTATATAATTGCTCAGTGCTATTTCCTGTTACATTGCTTGGGCTGACATGAGGCTGTTATTTCAATGTCACCTTAACAGCAATGAATATTTGCACATAATATATTATGTGATTTAGACATTACTCTCCTGTCATCTCTCTGCAATATTACTGAGTGTTCTCGTGGAGTTGGAATATATTCTAGCACTTGTTTTTATCTATAGACTAAAATAAATAACTAGAATTATTCAGAAAGAAATAAATTATTAATGCCTGGTGTGTTGTCCCACTTTCATTTGTCTTGAGGATATGTTTACATTTTTGCATGCTTCTACATGAGTTAATGAATTTTTCTTGGGTGGATTTTTATTGTTGATGATGCTGTTTTCATGTGATTTCTATGAGGAAAATTTATAGTACTGAGAACTAGAGTCTGTTACAAAATGTGGTTGCTGTAGTGAAGAAGTGTGTGTTTTCTGTGGGCTGAAATGAAATGTCTCCCTTAATCCCCATAGAGGAGAGAGCAAACATAAGCAAAATGTAAGCAGTTGTTACTTGAGAGTTGTGAAGCTATGCAACAACAGTGCAACTCCAGCAACTGAGTACAGCAGGGAGGCTGAATCAAATTGCCTCTGTGGCTGCATTCTACTTGTTTAATAGGTTATAGTTTGTGTTGTGGGTTTTTTTATTTTTTTTAATTGTCTTTTTTTCTTCCATGGGTTTTTGTTTTAACACCTGTCCAGTAAAAAAAAAAAAAAAAAACAAAAAAAAAAAAAAAAAAAAAAATTTAAAAAAAAAAACTGTTTTGAAAAACAACTTCTTTTATCAGATCTGAAATCCCAGGTTCGTATGGAAATGGATATTATCATAAAAGAACTATTCTTCCATACCATTGGCAGATGTTGCTTTTATGGAGAAAATCTACAAATGGACCATTAGTGATGATTTATATTTACAGAATTGGGTTTAAAGTAAAACACTGTTTAAGAATAAATGGGATAAGAAAATTTGGAGTAATTTCTGTATGGCTCATTTTTGAGATACAACAGCATAAACCATGTGCATGATTCAGTGGTCTGTGAGCTCAGCACAGTTTCCACTATTCGGTGAGAGATTCCCATTCACTCAACGGATTTTAACTTACAGCTAATGTGATTAGCAACTGGCATCTGCGAGCTGCAAGAACAATGGAGAGAGTGTGGTATGGTGGTTTTTTTCATGATTGTTCTTTGGGCACAGCAGTAAGTGAAACAGGCATAAAATTCAGATTTTGTCTCTGGTATTTGAAAGTAGTAGAATTTTGAATATGAACCAAAGAATAGTGAAAAAAAAATATTTTATTGAAATTAATCTTATCTTAAGCAGATTATTTTAGGTACAGCTTACTTGATAAGTAGTTCCTTGCTTTTCACTATGACCTTTTTGCCATGACTAATTCTGTGTGTAAATTTTCACTTTAAATACAGTTTTTAATATTTATTCCCAAAAATATTATCTGAATCCTTAGAGTTGGAAGGAACTTTTAGAGATTATCTAGTCCAATCCCCCTGCACCGAACAGAGACACCTACAGCCGGCTCAGAGCCCCAGTCAGCCTGGCCTTGAAGGTTTCTAGAGATGGGGCATCCACCACCTCTCTGGGCACCGTATTTCAGTGCCTCACTGCCTTTATTATAAAAAACTTCTTCTTGTGTCTAATCTAAATCTCCTCTCTTTAAGCTTGAAACCATTTCCCCTTCTCCTGTTTCAAAAAAACCCAGTAAGGAGTCAGTCCCATTCTTTCTTACAGCCCCCTTTAGACATTGAACAGCCACTATTAGGTCATATGGCTGCCTTCTCAAGAATGAACAGCCCCAGCTGTCTCAGCCTGTCCTCATAGGGGAGGTGTTCCCTCCCTTAGATCATTTCTGTGGCCCTCACCTGGATGTGCTCCAACAGGTCCATGTCTCTCCTGTACTGAGGACTCTGCACCAGGGCACAGTACTCCAGGTGATGCCTCACCAGTGAAGAGTAGAAAGGCAGAATCACCTCCCTCACCCGCTGGCAACACTTCTGTTCCCCTTATCCTCCCTAGAAGTTGACTTTAAGAAAAGCTAAGTTAGCAGAGGCCTTCTGTAGCATAGTCATGTGCTTTAGAAACACATTGATGTGTTTCTTTTTGCAGGGTACAGTAAGTGGTGCTCAGTGGTTTGGGTTAATTTTATTACCCTGTGATTTCTTCAAATATACTTCTGTTTGTCTGCTATTTTTCTGACACAGTTCTTGTATTACATGGGTATCTAATCTGTACAAGTTGAACAAGAGGACTTTCAACTAAATTACTTAAGACTCAATGCATCAGTGTGTATCTTCACGACTCCGAATCTGAATGGTCTTTCCCTGAAATGTATGTTGTCACTTCATCATCCGATGATTTTTCCCAGATGGCTGGATTTGGGCCCAGTATTTAACATCACTCTGTTACATACTAGAATTCTCAATCCTAGTTATAAATTCCCAATGTGAGCTACCTGAAGATTTCACTAAGGAAAAACTGTCTCTCTTTTTTTTTTTTTTTTTTAAGGCTAATTGCTGGGTGATTCTTTAGGTCACATGAATTCCCAGAAGACCCTGCAACTCTTTCTTTCATTGTTTTTGTCAGCTTTTCCAATAAAACTGAACACTTTTATTCTGATATTTTGAAGCAAACTTTTTCTTATTTCTCCATCAATCTTTGGAAACAAGAAATGCTTCTTTGATGAAGGAAAATCAGTGTCAGAAAACAAAAAAAAAAGAAATGAACTTCAGGAGAAAAATTGTTTTTAAGGATAGACAATATTGCTTGTTTTTCCAACAGTCAGGTTTTAAAGGTCTATTGAAAGCTAGAAAATTGAGGGGCTTTTGAAAGTTCCTTGATTTGTCACTCTTTACTTCTCTTTCTGTCATACTTCTTTATTATCTATGATGTTAATTACAATATAAGCTGTTGTGTCCACTGTGTGTCCTTTGACATCCAAATAAAGCCTGTTTTGATGTCAGAAAATTAGCATCAACTGATTTTACCTTTAGGAGACACAGGCCTGTCCCACCAAGGGGAAAAATGCTGCCTTTGAGGACAGCTGACCAATTGATGAAGCTGTCTACATGACTGCACAGACTTTCTGTACTCGTATGAGAAAAGTCTCCCTCAGCTCATCTGAAATATGCACCTCATAGGGATCCCAAGCTGTGTGTGCTGGTTTGGCTTGGAGAGTAGGAGCCATGAGGGTGTTCTACATGCAGCTGCCTATTTAAAACAAACTGAAGACTCTAAGGGCTACACTCAGTGGCACAAAGCCCAATGAGAAAAGCAGTGCCAAAAGGTGAATACTGGGGCCTGTGTGCTGTATCTTTTTATTAATACTTTGGAGGATGGACAGAGTTCATCCTCAGCAAGCTCTAACCATGCAGAACTGGGAAGAGTGGCTGACACATGAGGGAGCAGTCCTGCTGACCAGAAGCCTGGCTGGATGCAACCCTGAACAACCATTTCTAGCGGATCCTGCTTTGAGGAGCAGGGTTTGGCCTAGTGACCTGTGGAAGTGCCTGCCAGCTGCAGCCATCTTGTGACACTGATTTGGCCTAACGGCTTGCTTTGTGCTTTGACAGGTTTCTACTGATACTCAATTTTTACTAGTGCTTGATTACGTTGCAGAGCTTTCGTACACGTGAGAGTCACACATGTGTCTGGTGGTTTCACTGGCTGTCTCAGGGCATGTTACAGTCCACACAGACTGGGAGTAGAAGGGTTGACTAGAGGAAAGTTACAAGTATCTTTACATGGCTGTGAATTTTTTTTTTCTATTTTCAAGTATATACTAGCATATAGCTGAATGTTCTTCCCTGAGAGTATTGCTTACTGTTTTAATTTTATATTTTATTTTATTTATTGCATGCAATACTTTCCTTGAGAACAACCAGTGCCTTGCCCTTTCTTTCACAAGTCTACTGCACAATGTTCTTCCGTGGATCCTCACCAGCTACCAGTCCGGAAGACAGATACCTTCATTGCCATCAAGGACAACGAGTCCTTGCAGAAATATCCACTGCAATGTCCACTGCAATGGAGAATGTGTTTTCATCACAGAATTTACTTTTTTTTTTTTTTTTTTTTCCTCTTGGAAGCTGTATATGTCATAAAGCCACAGGAGTCATCCAGCAATGGCCCAGGACTTCCACGTGAAATAGTTTCTTTACTTCACAGGAGCATCTCCTACTTTCTGAATCATTGCTATTCTAAGTCAGAGGTGATCATGCTATTAATTTAAGCTGGTCACTTTCAGACAGATTGCCAGATCATATTTATCCTATATTTTGGACATTGTATGAGGTACAGAAAGTGAAACAAAAATAATGCTGTAAAATGAATGGCAAATAGTAATTGCGGGTAATTGGTCCACTTTAAAAAAAAAAATTAAATCATCCTGAGTATAAGCTCATTCTTGCTCCTTACTGCACAGCGGGAAGCCACATGTGACTGCATGATTTTGGCTGCTCCAAATATGGGAAAATATTTTCCTTTCTGCCTTATTTGCCATCACAGGATCTATAAGACGGAGAATGGCTTGTACTATGCAGTGTCTGATGGGACACAATCCCACCATACATGAGCTTCTGCTTTGATTCTTCAGTGTCTGAAAATCATCAGGCTCCTGTTGTAGTTTTCTGTTCAGATAGAGCTCTAACTCCTGTCTATCTTCAGGAAATCAGAATTTTTCCTTCTCTTGCCCTGTGAAAGGTGGTTGAGCCTTGGTATTTTTTTTTTTTTTCAGGGGCAGAAGATGTCAGAAGACAAGGAAAATGTGATCACATATGCTGGATTTTAAGATGCCATTACAAATGCAGTTGGTTTAAAAACACAAAAAGTTCATTACACTTGCCAGTCTCTCAGGATCTGACAGTCTCTTAAGAGCTACTTTGCACAACAATTTCACTGTAAGGAAATTAGTGAAGTTTATTTTATTCAACCAATGCAAGTTTTTGGTTGCTGTTGTTTTTGTCAGTGAAAGAAAGAATGAGAATAAAAGCATTGCTGTGAATTTAGTGGCAAATCACAAACCTTTAACTTACCCAGACCTCAGGTTTTCCCAAAATGCACAACCTACATTGTCAACTGAAAAAAAATCAACATTTTCCTGTGGTTTAAAGGCCTGAGTATCCTGTCAAAGAGATATTAGAACTGCATTTTTTTCAGAATGTCATGATAATTACAGGCTTTCTGACCAACAGAAAAAAAGAAGTACTGAATTTGCATTGTCTAAAAAAAACGTGTCCATTGGGGAGCATGAGATTTTTACTCATACAAAGGTTTATAAAGTCAGAAAATCAAACCACTCAACTACAAACTTACCTCAGTGTGAATATGTAACTTGATGCAAGATAATTGAATTTGTCTAGAAGACATTCAGGTTTGAAAATCTAGGGTTTTCTCTTTCTGTAGGAAATAGTTCATTTATTTATGTTTAATGCTAACAGAATGCAAGATATATCCCAGATGCTGTGGAAGATTAGAAATTGTGGATGATTGTTCACTTTTTTCATTCCATTTTGCTTGTAACTATGTATTTTCATAGGTGACTTGCCTCTCTCTCACTATCTTGCTGAATGACAAGACAATGAAACCTATTCTGAAGGATAAAATTCTAAATGTCCTGTTGGGCATTGGCAAAAGCAGGTGAACTGAGGGATAGTTCAGGCAGCTCTCCTGGATCTACTGAGTGAGTATGTCTTTACTTCCTGTCTCTGCTTCACTTTGCCCGCATTACTTTGGATGGAGTTTGATTCCTGTTACAGATATGCAAGCTATGGTTCTTTCTCCCCTCTGTTTAGGCTGAAGCATCGTGGCAGAATCTGACTCACAGTATTTGTTTCAAGATAGACAATGGCAGAACCTCTTCCTTCTCCAGCACTTGTGCAGCTGAGTTCAGGACTGATGCACTTTTGCACTGTTGGAGTGACAGTGGCTCCTCACTGTTAGCTGGATATGGTTCATTACAGGCTGCAATCACAACTGCTCCTTTAGTTGATAGCTCTTATTCCTGACAGCAGCCATGCACAAGAGGAGTGCTAACGACAGCCTTAGCTAAAAACTCAATTAAAATCACTGTCTTTTCACCACATTAGTTCTGGGTGTGCCATAAGGGGGCATTTTGGCAGAACTTTGTTGAAGTTATTTGAGGAAGAAAGTGGAAAAGCATGTTCAACAAAAGGAATGAATCCAAGCCAAATCCCCAGTGATCTTTTCTTCTTTCTGCTAAGTGGTTACATGTGTTTTATAGCTCAGCATCCAGCTAAAACTTTCAAGGAGATTTCTGTGGGGTGTGCTGGGAGTGCTGACTCAGAGCAGCTTTTGCAGTCTATTCAGTGAAAACATCTGGTAGAACTCTGATTTACACTTGTTTGAAGAGAGAAGAGCAGGTGCATGTATTACTGCAGTGGGAAGCTGTGGAAAGAAGGGTCATTTTCACACCCCATTTCTCATCAGGGTGTCTGCTATGGCTTGGGAGCTGTCACTTCTGGGACTGTTACCCTTCAAAAGCTTCATTTGCCCCCCTCAGCACATGAACCTTAGATAACCTCCTTTCCATCTTCTGAAAATGTGAAAGTACAGTTTCCTTCTCACACAGGATAATTGGTATCACTAATGAAGGATTTGTCTCACTGAGGCAAATACTCTGTTTCAACCTGCAGAATATAATTAGATTAGATTAGATTTGCTGTATTTATTTAGCTGAATGGAACAGATCCTGCCACGAAATAGAAATATCCATCCACTTTGGAACTCAATAACTGATTTAAATTGTCGAAGATTTTTCCTACAAAACCAGTCTGACCCAATAGATCCACTTAGAAGAAGTGTTAGGTACTGGTCTGCTTTCCATGCAAACTCACTACAATCCCAGAAGATGAGAGAGTCCTTGTGAATCTGCACCTTTGGTGTCAGTGCTGATCAAGACTGAAGACCAGTTCTGTGGCAGGTGCGAGCCTGAATGAGTGCCAGTTGAACTTTTCCTGATCAATGGTTTTCAACACATTTCCATGAGAAAGACAACGAAGAGACTAAAGAGTCTTCTCAGAGAATAGGCTGAAAGAGCTGAGACTGTTCAGTATGGAGAAGAGGAGTCTCAGGGGGATCTCATCAATGTAAACAAATACCTGCTAGGGAGGCAGATTGCTTTCAGTGGGTCCAATGAAAAGACAAGAGGCAATAGATGCAAATGAAATAAGCAGTATTCCACTTAAACATCAGTATTTGTTTGTTTTCTTGCTTGCTTACTTGCTTGTTTTACTATGAGGGTTGATGAACACAGGCAGAATTTGCCCAGAGAAGTTGTGGAGATGGAGGGAGGTGATCCTGCCCCTCTGCTCTGTGCTGGTGAGGCCTCACCTGGAGTACTGCATCCAGATGTAGAGTCCTCAGTACAGGAGAGACATGGGCTTACAGGAGCACATCCAGAGAAGGGCCACAAAAATGATCCAAGGGATGGATCACCTCTCCTATGAGGGCAGGCTGACAGAGCTTGGACTGTTTAGTGGGGAGAAGAGAAGGCTCTGGGGAGACCTGATAGTGGCCATTTGGTATCTAAAGGGGGTGATAAGAAAGAAGAAGACAGATTCCTTAGCAGGGTCTGTTGTGATAAGACAAGGGGAAATGGTTTCAAACTATAAGAGAGTAGATTTATACCAGATATAAAGAATAAGTTTTTTATAATAAGCGTGTTGAGGCACTAGAACAGGTTGCCCAGAAAAGTGGTGGATGCCCTGTCCCTGGGTACACTAAAGGGCAGCCCGAATGGGGCTCTGAGCACCTGATCCAGCTGTATATGTTCCTGTTCACTGCAGGGGAGCTGGACTAGACGGCCTTTAAAGATCCTTTCCAACTCAAACAATTCTATGATAAGAAGATGCAGTGGGCCATTGAAATAAGGGAGGGGGGAGGGGGGGGAGGGGGAGGAGGAAGGAAGGGAGGGATGGAGGGAGGGAGGGAGTAATTTGAATATTTCATGAAACTGTTAAACAGTTCTGGGATGGACTTGTAGCATTATGATGGTGTGAGGAAACATTTTGACTACTGGAACCCACCAGGTCAGTAACCAGTCAGTGCTGCTTTGTGTTTGCAAATACCTGCTGCATTCGTGTTTGTGTCTTAATGGCTATTTTTCTCATTTCAGGTGCATTCACTCTGTTGGAACATCGAATGTGCTTTAGCACACAACTATTATTTTAAAACACCTACTCTCACTCACAGTGAACAAATAGGCTGTAAAAGAAAGAGTGACTTTCTTTGTGCATGTATGTGATGAGGTCTCTTACCTGGAAACTGACCTTGCCACCCATTGTTCTCCTTGGCTTTCAGCTCGGCAAGTACAATTTCTGTCAATTACCAGGCAGTAGAAAATACGACTGTGGCTTAATAAGAGAGCAAAGAAGCACAGCACATTGTTTCTGAATTCAGGAATGTGACTGCAGTGTTCAAAAGGCTTTTGTATATATCTTGTTCCAGGGGTGCAGCATTGTGCTGAAAGTGCTTAGGCTCACACGATGTAGGAACCCTTGGTGTGGGGTCTCTGGACCCTCAGGACTCGCTAGAGACATAACAGCACACCAGTGTGGTTAAAAGCTATTAGTCTGCTTTATTGTTAAGCACTACTTTATTTATACATATTAACAGAGCATTCTGCAAAACACCCTTCAATCGTTCACGCAGACGCTTATCCAATCAGATCCGTGAGACGTTCTTTGTTCTTCAAAAGGTGTCCTTGGTTCTCATACTGCTTATCTTGCTCCACAGCTGCTGCTCTGAACAGTTTTTTCTTGTGTTCCCACACACCGGTCATGCTTTCGGGACTGTAAGGGTCCAGCGGTGGGTACTCAACGTTGTAACTGGAGAAACAGCACACCCAAGTGAGATCTGGTAACTGTCCATTGGTGCTTGCCTTTGCACTGCTCTACAGAGACCCTCAGAGCAGATAAGCTGAAGTGCCATGGGCCATGCAGGCATCCCTCAGCACCCAGCTCTTGAGCCCCCCTGTGAACAGCCTCAATTTGCCTCACGTGTATGACTCAACAATATTAAGAATTCAAGACCGAAAGATAATTCAAACTGAAAAACAGACCAGGGCACTAGGGATTTGTCTTGAAAGTTCTTGAAAACTCAGAGGGGTGGGGAAAACTTGAAAACTTACTGGAAGGATGCATATATTCTGTGTATCCTGCCTTACAGCTGGGCTGTCCTTGTGGGGAAAAGCTTACCCTTATCTCCATTCGAAGGACTCTTGTTCAAATTCTGCCCATTGTCTCCTGTTCTGTCAAGCTGTGAAGGGGCTGGTTCCATCTCTTGCCATACAATCAGGAAGCTTTCAGGCTCTGGTGCTCCCTGAAGCTTGATGCCACCTGGAAGCTTGACAAGAATGTCCATCATATTTTTCCAGCTCATTAATATAGAAGCTCATCTCCATGCCCCAAGGAAATCCTAACATTAATTAGTCTAAATCTGACTAGTATAGCTACCTTGAGAATTGCTCTAATGCAATTGCATGGGAAGTGAACAAATATTTTCTCCTATTAATTTTGAATTTCAAATGTAGTTTCATTGAATGCTGTATTGATCTTCTGCTCAGAGGGAGAAAGGAAAAGACATGGATGACTTATTTTTCCTGTTCATACTTAGCATACTTTTATTAGTAGTAGTATTTCTTAGTATTGTAGAGTCATAGAATCATTGAAGTTGGAAAAGACCTCTAAGATGATCTAGTCCAGCTGTCCCCCTACCACCAATATTAGCCACTAAATCATGTTCCTTACTACAATATCTACATGGTTCTTGGACACCTCCAGGGACGATGACTCCATCAGCTCCCTGGGTACTGTGTTGCAGTGACTCGCAACTCTTTAGGAGAATAAACATCTTCTAATATCCAACCTGAACTTCCCCTGGTTCACCTACAGGCTATTCCCCCTTATCCTACCACTGTTACCTGGGAGAATAGGCCAATCCCCACATCCCCACATCACCACAACCTCCTTTCAGGGAGTTGCAGGGAACAATAAAGTCTCCTCTGAGCTTCCTCTTCTCCAGAATGAACAATCCCAGCTCCCACAGCTGCTACCTGTAAGACTTGTGCTCCAGACCTCTCTCAGCTCCATTGCCCTTCTCTGAACAGGCTCCAGGGCCTCAAAGTCTTCCTTGTAGTGAGGGGCCCAATACTGAACACAGTACTCAAGCTGTTGCTTCACCAGAGCTGAGCACTGGGGGGACAATTGATATGCTCTTCTGTGTATATTCTGCTGTCTTTTCTCTAGTTGTTGTCTTCTCCCTAAACACTCCCTGCTTATAAAACATACAGGGATTTTATTTTTGTTAACAGGGCAATTTAAAAACATGAGTAATACACAGATCTGTTCCAGACAAAAAAAAAAAATCAGACCTAACTTCACGTGCTCCACTGCTCAGTATATAATGAAAGGTAGGATGAAGCAACTAAAATAAAGCATGATGGTTAGTTTTGACTGTGAACATTAGTGACACCTGGAACATGAACAAAGGGAGAGTAGCATTTGTCACCTATCAAGGTAATCTAATCTTTAAGTGCCTTGAATCTTCCTTTTTTAATTTTGGTGTCCTCTGGACAATGGGGTGATACCTAGTTCACCCCTCTGGCCAAGTACTAAAGATAGATGCTCTCTTTCTATATTGTCACTTAGTTCTTTTGCATCCTATTAGTTGTCTGACTTCATAAATCACTATTTGATGTGAAAGAGAAACTTTAAGAGAATTAATAATGCTGGGTAATTTTCTTGGGCAAAGATAGTGAGTTTAATACTCCAAAGAGGATATAGGAGTGTGTGAATACACATGTGCAAATAAAGACACAACATAAAAATTGCATAATTTCATTTTATGTTTTATATACTTCTGTATCTGTTCCTCCTGCAGCAGAAAAAAATGCCTTTGTTTTCTCCAACTACCTTATTTTTGCATGCTACTGCTTTTTAGTGTTATAATAATGTGATCGCCATATTTCCACACCGACATTATTTAAATACTCCAGCTAAATTGTTTCCTTCCCTCGCAAAGGTGCTAAAGAAAATGGCTGGAAGTAGCTGGGCTACAGCCCACAAAGATCTTCAAGGACAGCAGATCTGTTTGGGATTTCTGACCCACGAAGCAATCAAATATTTTTTGGTACAATGAAATAGTTGTGTGCAGATAGCAGTTTGCCAGGCAAGTTGACCCAAGTGATCACTGTTGCCATGAAATAAATAGCAGTAAGTCAGACTCCCAGCTGCCATAAACAAGCACAGTCCCAGTGAAGTTAAAGGACTTCTGTGGTGGTCTGCAGCAGCTAAAGATCTGGCCTATCTCTTGTTTATTTGTTTGCTTGTTTTGCATCACTGAGATGTTCCTGGAACTGCAACAAATGGGCTCTGAGCTGTGTGTAGGAGGGGAAGTGGATGTGTGATCCTATAACAGCAATGCACTGATGTAGAAATCAAGAGTTAAAAATAAAATGTGCATGAGGGAAAAAGGAAAGGAAGCAATGAGAAAGAGGAAGGAAGAAAGGAAAGAAGGAGAAGGAGAGAGGGAGGAAGGGAAGAATGCATTTTGGGGTTCTCTTATACAACTGCAATCTGCATTTCTCTTTCTTTACCAACTTAGCACTCTTGAATGAGCAATACAGGTGCACCTCATGTTCTTCATAGCTGATGCTGCTTTCCTAACCGGAAAGGGAACACAGCTCTTCATTTGCATGATGTTTATGGCTTGTCCAGTGTAAAGTGAAGATCTGAAGAGCAATGAGGACAGCAACCATCATGTGGATGTTGTAAAATCTGAAACAAGGGAGTAAAGCATTACAGAATGACAGTGAAAGAGGGAGAAGTTGTTCGAAATGGAGCACACACACATTCTCTGTGGGTGAGAACAATGTGGGAAGCATGGAGCTGGAGGAATGAGCAAGGCACTGTTGTTAATGTTGAATTAGCAATGACTATGCTGTATTCCCTGCACTGCCTGAGAAAAAGCTCTGCATCCTGGAGAGAGGAGAAAGTAGGCACTGTCTGTACCAATTCCAGCTGCTGCGTTCAGGACTTGGCAACAAACTTCTGAAAACCCTGGAGGATGGAAGAAACAGCCAAGTGCTGTGGGTCTGTGAGGACCGGCTGATAGGGAACCCATGAAACCATGAAGGCATGAGAGCCTGGCTAAGTAACAAGGTGCAATTGCATCTTGTCTATCTTAAAAGCAGAGGTGGAGGAGCCTCTGGCTGAGTAACAGACTTCAGGTTTACCACAGATAGCTCTCAGCTCATGAATTTTCTGCATTTATTATGGAAAACACTATAATGTGTGTTCACACTTGGTCTGCTAAAGGCCTGCTGGGCTTTCAGTAGGAAAAAACTGATCTATGAAAAAAAGAGAGCTCCTTAGACGTGGAGCTTAGAATAAATGGACAAAAATTTAAACAAAGCAAAGCTGAGCCTTCTGGGACTGCTGAAAACATCCACAAACTCTGTATTTTGCAAACAACTGTAGATGATGTGGTAAACCTACCTCTTCTTCATCTGCACAGCTCATTAGCAAACACAGGCACATCTGAAATCTCTTCTGTTTGTCTCCATCTGGGAAGTTCCCAGATAGACTGTGGCAGATTTGTTAGAAGATTTTATGAGGAGCTGCTACTCAGCGTGTCTTAGTGGAGACTCACCTGAGCAGCATGGATTCTGTGGGCAGCCTTCATGCAGTTGCACTGACCTGCATGTGAGAGTGCACTTGAGAGTTGCTGGACATTTCAGGGGGAGTATGGGCACCACAGGGAGAGGCTGCAGCAGATTGCAATCGTTCCCAATCTGGCAATCATTTTGCCAGGAGAGAAGTGTGGTAATTCGGCACTGAAAAGGAATGGTGTTGATGTCTTTGTCTCTTTTCCTTTACACTTCACAAATATATCTTGAGCTGGATTTTGGGATGCAAGATTTGTTTACAGAATGCAGCACTTGCTGAATCACAGTGCAAAAGATGTTTACCTGATTGTCTTTTCTTTCCACAGCCTGTTTCAACCTGTTTGCACAACATGCATTAAGATTTTCCTGTAAACTAATGTATGCAACATCTCATCTTTGGGATTGCCTGTCTCTGTTAAGTTAGGCACTGATCCAAGAAACCCTTCACTGTGTATTTGAAGATAAGCCTCCTGCTCTTGCTGAAGTCATTAGGATTGGTTGGGTTATTAGTTTTGATATATGTGTGCATTCACATGACTAGCAGTGTTGCTCAGTGGCTACAAGAAAATAATTCCCACTACAAAGACTGCTGACAAGACACAAGACAGGGGCTCTGCCTGTAAAAATCATGTAATTACAAAAGCTCTTCCCTTTCAGTTTAGCCTGATGAAATTTGTGGCATCTCTCCAAATGAAGACTGGAAATGTTTTCCTTCCTTTTTTAGCTCTCTGGGTTTGTGTGTGTGTCACAGGCACTTTATATCCTTCTAGTATATTTATACTTTCGACTTATTGATTGGTAGATGGGATAATAGTCCTCTGGATTTATTCTTCTGCTCATTTATAATTAATTTGGCACTAGCATAAAAAAAATCAACATTTATTCATCTACTGACTATTCACCATGACTGTTTTTTAGGAGGCTTAAAGCAGAAAATGTAGGAGCTATGTCATAAGCAACTGGCCAATACCTGCATGGTTGAAGACATGTTGCCATCAGACTGGGATGTAAACTTTATCTGCATTTTCCAAATAAGTGAGGGGAGACACAGGCCATCTGTACATATGTGGAGTGTAATGCTGCTTAAGTGTTTGAGGATGTGACATCACCTTTAGTGCAGAGTGGGCCCTGCTGCCGAGAGCAGAAAGGGAAAGGCTGTATCTTTGACACGTACCCATGCCCCTGCAAGCTCTTGAAGATCACCTGCTCTGGGTGGGGCAGACAATGCTGTCCGGAAGGGAAAAGTGGCTAGAGAGGCTTGGCTGACTTGGAGAGAAAGTAAAGGAGACAGCCTTGCTGTTTTGCCCAACAACAGCACTGTTGTTGGAGCTGAACGATGGGCTTGTAGAAAAGCCACACTGCTCCTGAGCCCTGATCACTCCTGTTCCACCAGGATGACTGCACTCAGTTCACAGGGAGTATTCTCTGTATCGCTTTCCCCAGCTGCCAGTAGTGATTGCCCGTAATTTGCCTTGATAAATACAGTAGGTATGAGCATTAAATTCAAAATGACAATTTAATGTTTAAAAGCAGTTCACCTGCACTGCAAATGCTTTAAAGATGTCCCAAATGCAATCTTTTGTGTGTGCTTAAAATCTGCCTCTTCCACTACTCAAATATATTTATAGGCTGCTGGTGGGCTGCCTATGAAAATTCTCGTCCCACACTTTTTCCTTCAGGTTGGTGAATGCTTCTGTGTTTCATGAAGTTTAATGCTACACTGAGAGAAAACCAGCTGCTCAAGATGGGATTGTAAATGCCTGCTAACTCCCTTAATCTGTGATCTCAGTAAAGTCTTTGCTGCACACTGTAAAAGCACAGATCTGTGTCGCTCACGCAGAATCAAGGAGTTGTTTTGCTCCCCTTGATCCTTGCAATATATCCACCTATGTCCTCTTTGAATCACTCCTCTGAGTTATCTTCCTCAGTATTCCTCCCTCGTCCAAAAAACCCACCCCAAAACAGCCCAGTTCCCTCTATTTTCCTGCCCCCCTCCTCCCAGTGTGCAAGCATGCACAAGATGAATCACTGCATAATTGCATTCCTATTGCTGGTATCCTTCCGTTGGCTCTCCCTTTCCGCTTGTTTTGTGCTCACTTGCCGATTGAGCTTAATGTGTGGAGCTGGTTCTCTGCTAAGGCTCAGAAGCATCAGGAAAGACCTTCTTCCCAGGGAAACTTGATAACCTTCAGCCCATGTTTTGGTCCCAGAAGCAGGCTTATCATGAGGCAGAGGGTTCCTGGCATTCCAGGGCAATGATGCTGGTGGGCTGAGGGGAGGATGGGAGCCAAGGCAAGCTTTACTTTCTTGCATTTCCACCCCCTTCTTCTGCATGCTGATGATGCTTTTGGCTGGACTGTCCCCTTAGGCAACTTGTGGTAGGCCAACAGCTGGTAATTGGAGAACATTGAACAAGGAGAATAGGTTCTCAGGCCCATCATGGCAGGTGCACGACCACAGCTCCTGGGTTAGGAAATGGTCTTCCCTACTGCTTCCCAGGAGGACAACAAGCATGTGACAGAAGACTTTACACAAGCATGATCTGGGACCTGCACTGAGAAAGCTTATTTGCTTTATGAAGTGAAGATGCCAGGCCAGGATGCATTCAGAGGCTAAGCGCTTGGCCCTCAGCTTCTCTCTCTACTGATCAGAGGGTCACCAATTGTGCCAGAAACCTAAATGGCTGAGTGCCCAGTTTGCGTATCTTCTGCCAAAGGTCCCAACTGCAGAGATTGGTCATCAACCACATTCTCATTTCCCCTATATACAGGCATGAGGAACTGCACTGTGCAACTGCAATCTTCATGGGACTAGGAAAGCTGCAGAGACACTCTGCTGCTGGCTTCATGTTTTGCACCCTCCTTGCTGACCCAGCTTTTCTTTTTTGGTGTGTTGTAACACTTATCTATGCTCTAAATTCTCTTCTGATTTCTTTTCAATCTCATGACTCAGGTATCAATATTGTAAGCTGACATGACAGATTAAGGGTACAGCCTTCTGTGAGACACTATTAGCCTGCAAAGTTTGGGGACTGTAGCTTACAATAGTTGCATAGCCTCACCAGCAGCTATTTGTACACCAGCAGCAGTGTGACAGCGTAGACAAGTTCCTAGAGCCATGGTGGCACAAACCAGCAGTTTGGGAGTGCAGACACTGCTCTGCATTTCTACAAGCATATTTTTGTCACGGTGTTTAAAAGAGCCATCTCCCTATGCAGTTTTGACATATAAACCCTATATCTTCTCCTTCCTGGCTTCTATGGAGGTGGCACCTGCCATCTGTTTGTATTCCATGCACATCTCACTCCACCATGAGAAAGCACAATATCTTTTAAATCACATAAATATACATATTATCTGTTACATCACACATTTGTTTTCGCACAGGGGAATGTCTTGTGGGAGAATGAGCAGTATCTGTTTTTGGAAACCTGGCACAGGGCTGGCTTGATGCAAGGAAGAGCTGAGATGTAATGCTGGCTTGTTTTGTGGAGGTGCACTCAGCCAGCACCCTATTTGCTTTGTAGTTCCTAAAGAAAAATCAGACATGCACAATGGGCGTTTCTTTCAGTGGTGCTAAGATACTGAAATGAAAAGCCAGCCTGGAAATTTACTCACTTCAAAGAAACACCAGTCCAAAATGTGCTCATGAGGAATTTAAAAGGTAGTCAGCTTAATTAAGATTTTGGCAGCTAAGTGCTAGCATGTCAGTTTGCAGGGACGATGGCTAGGGAACTAAGTCATTGAGCACTATGAGCTGATGTACATGCCCAGCCTGCATTTCCACCCCTTGATTGCTGAGCCTGTGGTGCTCATAAGGGTGTTCCTGGGTGCTGCTTGAGCCACTTGTAGCCAATTTCGCAGGTGCTTTGGCCCTCTCATGCCCCATCCTCACAGAGCGGCCATCAGCTCCATCTAGCACTCCAGTGCTCAGTACAAGCAGATTCTCCATGCAGGAGATATGGTCTTTTCTCTCCTCGCCTCAGCTGTGCCTCACTTTCTGGCTGCTGATGCTTCAGACACCTGATTTCTGTTACTCCTGCTGCATTATACTGTTTCTCCAGGCAGGGTGGTTGCAGAGCACTGGGCTTATCAGGCTGCAAGCTGACCTACTGTTTTGCCCTGTCCAGCCCTTATCTTCTGAGCTGTGTCCTTGTTGCTTGCTTTTCAGTTCAGGATATGTGGTGCCTTTTTTTTTTTTTAATTTAATTTATTTTTGTGCTGCAAAGCCCCTTGTGCTTTAAAAACTTGGGTGGGCGTAATTAATTCTTTACCTCTCTCTTCTTAGCTGTCATGTCTTCCAACCCCTGGTGACCAGGCAGCACTCTCATGCACACTGGCACCATGTGTAGCTTTTCTGAGGAGCTGAGGTTTCCTTTGGTTGCTGGAAGGCAGAGATGCTGCTTCCCTTGTGCTGGCAGGACAGAGGAGAAAGAAGAGCTGAGCAATTCCTGTGCCCATGCAGTGTCCTGCAGGACTGGCTGAAAGGAACTATGTCCTCTTCTCTGCAGCATAGCTCCTCTAGAATGCGCTGGACACAGTCCTTTCTCTGCTCCTTCCTGCCCAGCATGTAATTTTCCCAAATAGATACAATATGGTTCTTAATGGCTAATTCTTATTCTGAGAATACTTTCCAGCTTCTCACTGGAAAGACGATTAATACTGCATTGCCCAGCCAGTCACACTATCCCCAGCGGAGCTATAAATAAATACCACCCAGCAGTTGCAAATGGCAAGCCCTATTTTATTATTTTCCATTCATAATACAAAACATGAGAAGTGACTGCCTTTTAGAGAAGAGAGGCACAGAAGAGAGTAATAGCAGCAGTTTGGTGAGCACCCTGCTTTGTCATCCTCCAGCATCTGGGGGGCAAAGAAATCCTGCACCTGTTTTTCTGTCAGTTATACAGACCTCTAGTTCTGATGCTTATTTGCCCATCCAATTGGCTGGGACATACGTTTCAGTTTGTAATATGCTTCCTACTGCCCAAGGCAGAAAGTCCTTTCCTCTTCCAAATGTGGTGAAAACCCTCCACTAAGACTTGCTTTGTTCAGTGGGAAATGGATTATGTAGCCAAACTGCAAACAACTGTTATGGTTGCCATGGTATCTTCATTTCTTATGAAACAGAGGTTCCTTCCAATGTTGGGTAAGCAGTTTTGGCTAAAAAAAAAAGGAGAGAGAGAGAGAGAGAAAGGGAGAAAGGATTTAAGAAATATTCCTATTTTAGATATTAAAAATGTTGAGGGAGAACTGCAGCCCTTCACAGGAATAGTTTACACTGTCGTTTTATTGATTTATTTAGAATTTGGAGGTTTCATCAAAGAAAAAAAATCACGAGAAGTATTAAACCCCAAGCTACAGAGATTCCAACCCAAAAGTGATTTTCAGTCGGCTTTATGAGTGACCCTGAGCTCTGCAACAGTGAGTCACTGGGGAAAAGAGTGCATCAGAGGAGGGATGTGGGAGAGGGAAGGGACTGGTGCTGCCCAACCCTGGTGGGACTGGTGCCAGGGAGGAAGGAGTGGTGGTGCTGAGGGAGGGTGAGCAGACTCAGATCCCTGGGGAACAGTGGTAGCTGGGGAACTGCCTGCCAGAATGTGGCCCTAGGGAAAGAAAGGGCAGTTGTGTACTGTGCGTGCCCTGTAGGTGCTGGCCCCTCTGTGGAACTGCAAAGCCCTGCAAGGAAAAAGCATGTTTTCTTCTCTAACTGTCAGCTTGTGGCTCAGGGGCTTGGGAAATGTTCTCACTGCTGTTACACAAACACTTCCAATTAAGCGGGTTTTGTTTTCATCCAGCTGCTAGCTTTGCAAAGCATATTAGGAAAAAATATCTGCTATTCCTGTATAATTCACCAAAGCCTAGCTTTCATCAAATACAGCATACAACAAACTTGCAGGAACACTCCATGCTCTTGGTTTCTGCATGATGTGTTGAAAAAAAATTCAAGCATTTAATAAGAAGTTTCTTTCTTTCTTTAGTTTACAAAAGCCTATGCATCCCTAAAGATGACTCCTGCCATTCCCTTGCATATGAATTGGTGTATGTTCCTTTTATGTGACACCTCTTCCAGCTCTCTAACATGCTTGCTTCATGGTCTCCTCTAAGCACTAAAAGGATGCCAGTAAAGACATGCTTTCCGAGAATTCAGCTCACAGTAAGTCCCTGTAGGACTGCAGTCCTCACCATTTCATTGTATAAGGCAAACACAGAACTAATTAAAAAATTGCTGAGGAAATAAATCAGAATGAAGGTAAAGATTTAGAAATAGAAAATAAGAGAGGATTTGCTTTAATTTGTGAAGATTTGGATGGTGGTCATGCAGTAATTTCATAGAATCACAGAACCATTAAGGTTGGAAAAGACCACTAGCCAACCATCAGCCCACCCCACCATGCCTGCTAACCACGTCCCTCAGTGCCACATCTTGAACACCTCCAGGGACACTGACCCCACCACCACCCTGGGTGCTGCCTGTTTCAGTGCAGCACCACTCTTTCTGAGAAGACATTTTTCTTAATATCCAATCTGACCCTACCCTGAATTGTTAAATATTTGCATGGAGTTCTCTTGCTAGCTTTTAGTGGGAAAAGATTTTTTTTTTTTTTTTTTTACAGACAGACAGGTAAACTGTAAAGTGGAAATGAACAAAGCCAGGAAACTTTAGAAAACCCAAGAAAATAGGATTATAGTAATACAGCTTAAAGACTCAGTGATAGTAATTTCACCAGCTCAATGGCCCCCTATTCTGAGACTAGATGTGGGCTGAAAGTTGTCAGTTTTATACCCCTATTTTTCAGAATTCATGGATATATCTCCCCTGACTCATAGCAGAGGGTTTAAAGTCATGAACTTGGGTCTGGGCAGGAAAATAATTTCTTTCCTAAGTGCTAACTCTCCTCTGTTTCACCTCTCTTCATCACAGCAGTGCAAAGCATCCCAGGTTTCAGGCAGTGGTGCAGGCTCAGACTTTTTTTTTATCTCCAGGCTGCATTTAAACTGAAAAACAGTAAGTGAAGCAGAAGCAAATTTTGGGCCTGCTGTATTTTCAAAGGCAGACAGGGAGGACATGATTGGAAAGCTCTTCTCAGCTGTGGGCCCAAGAACCCAACAAGGCTCTAGGTGGCACTTCATTTGTTTTTGGAGCCCTTTTGATATACCCAAGACAGGTTAGGCTAAGTTCTTCCCTAGAACAAGATGCTGGTGGGGGGTCACCTCTGGAAATATGTGTCAGGTGGGTGTCTCCCACTCATGCTGGTGAAAGTGATGCGTTCTTCCTTCTTTGAAGGCTGGGGCAAGAATAGGTGTAATCTTGTTTCTGGGAGTGCTGATTTAATTCAGACAGGAAAAGAATCCAGAGCATGACTAAGCTGAGCACTTTTGCCAGCAGCAGCTTTATATGTAAAAGGAGTATGACTGACAAGGGCACAGGTGTTAAGAGCAAAACTGCAAGATATTTTTCTCTTGTACTACAGTACGGTGTCATGCGGCGGCAGTCATATTTTATTGCTGGTATTATTCAGAAGACTAGACAGACATAGGCCAGGGTGTTCAGCAACCTGGATGTGTTACCTGACTTTGCTACTGGTCATCAAATATCCCTGAATTCATCATTTTTTGTTGTCGTTTTCTTCTTCACCTTCCATCCAGTCCATGTATTTATTGCAGAAATAGGTAAGTGAATGGTAGATCTTATTTGCTATTCAGCCTACTGTATGTTATTACAATTCCAGTGTTGACTTCCACATTTCAACTACAGAGTACTGCAATATTAATCCTCAGCTGTAGGAAGTAAGGTACTTCATTTTTTGTTTTTTTTTTTTTTTTCCCTCTGCAAACCTGTGTATTGAAGGTGCAATATGTTTTCTTGAAAATTAAAAATGACTGGACATTTGGTGCACAATGCTTAAGAATAGGTACTCCACCTGGCTAGCTTGTTTTTCAAATGAAGATTTGGATCAAATAACATATTAGGAACAAAAGACTTTCTCTTTCTGCATCTTTTTTAAAAAACTGATTATCTCCCTTGATGTTACATTTTAAGAATTTAAAAGCAAAACTGCTCAGTCTGGAGGACCATAGCTTTGTGTTTGATCTCAGACCATGCATTATTGATTTCTGGTATGTGAAAAATATCTAAAATGTCTGTGATAAAAATGCAAAGAATAAAAATGATTTCACTGCTTTTGAAATTAAAATCAATTTTATGTGCACTATGTTGCAGGGAGTTGAAATTTGTTAAGTAGGTTAAGTAGTGGGAGGAATACTACAGAAAAAATGATTGCTTTTCATTGTAAAATAAATTAGTAAAAATACAGTATCATTAGTATAGAAACAAAATAAGTTTTGCAATTAAATGCCAACATATACTAATTCAGTGTGACTCTAAGGGCTGAGAAAAAAACAAAGTATGAGCCTTAACAACTATGTCCTATAATCTCTTTACAATAACTCTTGCTTTAGTTGAAGGAACACAGGTTGCATCTCAGGTAATAGTGACAATAATCTCAGAATCACAGAATGGCCAAGGTTGGAAGGGACCTCAAGGATCATGAATCTCCAACCCCCTGCCACATGCAGGGCCACCAACCTCCCCATTTAATACCAGACCAGGCTGCCCAGGGCCCCATCCAACCTGGCCTTGAACACCTCCAGGGACGGGGCATCCACAGCCTCTCTGGGCAGCTGTTCCAGCACCTCACCACTCTCCCTGTAAAGAACTTCCCCCTGACATCCAAGCTCAATCTTCTCTCCCTCAACTTAAAACCATTTCCCCTTGTCCTGCTGTTATCTACTGATTCAAGGAGTTCATTCCCTTCCTGTTTGTAGGCTCCGTTTAGATCGAAAGGCTGCAATGAGGTCACCCCACAGCCTTCTTTTCTCCACGCTGAACAAGCCCAGCTCCCTCAGCCTGTCTTTGTAGGGGAGGTGCTCCAGCCCCCTGATCATCTTCATGGCTCTCCTCTGGACCCTCTCCAACAGCTCCCTGTCTTTCTCATACTAAAGGCTCCAGACCTGGACACAGCACTGATGGTGTGTGGTGGGCCAAGACCAAGCTGCCATTTAGTGCCTGGGAAAGGACATGTCCTATCAGCATACTGAGCAGCAGCTCCATGAGTTACCACTGTCTACACTGGCTACACATGAGTAGCATATCCAATGCCAACATTGACCTCCAAGCAGTGTCTGTGTCATGGTTGTCTGCTCATAAAGCTTGGCTATTCTGCGCCCCCAACTTTCTGGGAGAGCAGCACTTCTTCCCAGCTTGTATGTGGATGTATGGGGTCTGCAGAGATTTGTACTGTACTTACTCTGGTAAGGTTTACGTTTCTAGCAATTTTCTTCTCTGGCTTGTTTGTTTCCTTGGGAGCAACCCTGTTCTCCTTCTTTTTCCTGTGAGCAGTTTTAGTTGTTTTCCTATTGCATAAAGTGGGATATTGCTCCTCCATCCCAGCACTTTCTAAATGGAGTTGTCTATTCTTAGGAGAACCAATCTTCTCACTATTTGAGTAATGCTACAGGCAACTTTGTAGCACATAGAGGCGCCTATTTCCCTCTTCCTCTTCTTCCTTCTCCTCCTCCTCCTCCTTCTCCCCATCCTCGAAGTGCCATTTCACACACATTCGTGTTCAAGTTTCTCCTTATTTTCATTAGGTAACGGTGTTAAAACAACTCTTGCCCTCTTGAGTTTGCAGGTTAATACATCAGTGAGACTGGTAGTGACTGGATAGCTTTGATTCACCTTCAGTTACAGGTAGTCTTCTTCCAGACCAAAGAGAGGCAGACACTGAAGCTTCTTTAATTTGCTGCCTTGTTCCTAAGTTCTGCAGCCAGCTCTGCTATGGGTCCTGGTGCAAGAGAAATGGCACACTCCTGATTTCCCACTTTCACCATATTTGTTGGCTCTCTTTTTCTCTCCCTTGTGTGGGTACAGACAGCAGTGTGTTTGAGGGGCAGCTGACCTTTGTCTGGACTGTATCCTTAGCCTTGGCACTATAAGAGCCATCCTTACTATTTTACTGCTTGTAGGGATTTTTGATATGTAGTCTGCTGGAAAATACCTAATAGAAAAGATTCAATTAGCAGTGGGTAAATGCTCCCTTGCCCTTGTGATGATCATCTCTTCCTCCCATCTCAGTACAATTACGGTAAGATAAATACAGAACTGAATGCAATCCACCTACTTTTTCCCCATTGTTTTTCTTCTGTAAGGAGAGTAAAGTATACAGCTTTTGTGCAGCAGATGCTGCTGCAACTTCTGAGCTTTCTCAGTCATTTTTGAGAGCCCTTGCAATATTCAAGGAGATAGCCCTATTTTTCATAGCAATGCTGAATTATTTGATTGGATTTGTATTACACCTGGTTCCTGAAATGAAATATTGCTACTCTTCCTTTGGTATTTTTTTATTTGATTTTTTTTTCAAGAAATAAATTCAACCTTCCTCCCTCTTGCCTGATCCCACCAGTACAAGGTATTCTTACCAGATCTGTAGCAGTAGTAGGTATGGAAGTTTTGTTGTATTTGGCCAAGGAACAAGGGGACTGTTTTACACAGAATGATTTTGTGGTGGTTACTCTTCCCACAGGGAGGGTGAGAGCTGCAGCTGTGTTTATTTTATGAGATGCTCTGAGAAGGATGCTTCAGTTGCCAGCACACACTCAGGAAACATCAGCACTAAGACCCTGGCTATTGGGAGCAGGGTGGTTTCTCCTTACTCCCTTGGGAGATCAGGGAATTTTCCCCCAGTTCCTGATTAGGTTAGACTCACTGTTCCACAAACGGATCCCATTCCCTCTGTCTCAGTCTGTACCCAGTCCTCTTTTGTGTGCATCCCCTGTGTCAGTTTTGCATCATTTCCCTTGACAGAAGGCTAAGGTCTTTGACTCAGACTTCTCAGACTCAGTTTCAAGATTTGTTTGAGAGACTCTCCTTCCTATTCTCCCTGAGTCCTTCAGCAAGGCAAGGAACATGAGAGCCAACAGTCATGTTATCCTGGTGTGGGTTGAAAATTAGCCAGACAAATCACTGCAGCTGGTAGGAACTCGCACAGGTTTTTTTCCCACTTGACAGCATCTGTGGTCATGCAAGCTTTGCTATGGCTTCGAGGTGAGAGTGGTTTTCCTCTGACAAAGCAAGTTACTTGGGAATAGTTTCAATGATCAGCTTTAGTATTTAGGTGTTTCTGCTCTACAGTTGTCCAAAAAAAAAAAAAACCCAACAAAAAAACAAAAAACAAAAAACAAAAACAAAAACCCAACCAAAACAAAACAAAACAAAAAAAAAAACAACCAGAGGAGCAATAAAAATTCATTATGCCTGCAGTTTTGCACTCCTGTGTGTATAATTAACTATGCTGCATCCTGTTTTTTCGGCTCCCAGAAGCAGCTAAGAGAAACAAGCCACTGGACTGCAAAAGTAAGATAAAGACAATCAAAGGATTTATGCTAACAGGTAACTAGTTTTCCATGAAACTCTATTTTCCTTGGCTTAAAGCGGCTAGCTTTGGGAGTTTGTGACTGTGTAAAATAACAAGATCATACATAGATTAGCATAATAGCAATTGCAACAATAGTTTTTTTTAATAGATCATTTAGTAGCTTTGATGTTTTTAACAATCTCTAATGGTGCAGCATTAGAAATGATTCCCTAAGTGCTCAGAACTGAGGCCTAAAAAAAAATAGAAAAGCGACTGTCATTATAGAAAAGGCACCTATTGATCCCTGTCACAGAACTGGGATGCTATCTCACCCTCTGGTTCTGAATAAATAATGGCCTTTGACATAATGCAGCTCTGGACAGGTTAGAAATAGCAGCTGGCCCATGAAAAAGGCTGAGATATTGCCAAGCTGCTCAGCTAAAATAGAGAGGATAACTGAGAGGGTGGGGTCACCTTCTAATTCTCTTTCTGCCACAGCATCTGATTAGAATGATGCTTGTTTGAAAACTGACCTGAAAGATTCCTGCTGAAGGGGTTCTTGTAACAGCAAAAAAAGGCATGTGAGACAGTGTGGAAGTTGCCGAAGAAAGGAGGACCTGCAGGTGCACCCAAGGCCCTGGGGCTGCCTTTACCGCTGTGTGACACCAGTGACAGGATAGCGCCTCACTCTTCACTCTGTTCTCTGCCGAATGCCCCCACTTTAAGCTGGCTGGTTGGTTTGGACCTCACATGGAGGTCTCCGAAGGAGCCATCTGCAGGCAACATGCTGCTCCTGTCTGTGGGTGGTGTGAGGTCCCGTGGCTTCTGGTGAGCGTGGGTCACATCAGCACAGCGTGCACCCACGGTAATTACAATTCACTAAAAAGATCTCTTTAGAGCCAAGGGATTACTGGTAATGCAAGAGCTGTGCCCACTTCAGCAGCTGAGTAGGTCCGAGCAGGCCAGCTGTCATGGGGTGGTATTCCTTTGTGGGGCGCACTGCAAGGGCTGAGAAACCCCTGGGAAGGTGGTCTGTGTGGTGATGAGTGTCACCTATTAGGCAGGCTTTAACACAACTTCTGAGGGTTAAGTACCACAGCCTACATTTTCAAGTCACTGCCAGTATTTTCATTTTATTCCCCCCTGTGCTCCAGATCTAGGTACTCGCATGGTCTCAGCTAAAAGCCTTCTGGCCTTTTACTATGAACTATGGTTCCTTGATGCTTTTTCCCCAACACAGGTTGATCTGTTCTGTTTGCCAACAACTGAATCTGATGGGGCCTTGCAATTCATGCTCTTCCCTTTGGCAGACAAATTACTAATTTTTCTTATTAGAAGAATTAGATCATTGAGAGAAGAGATTCTGAAACTATCATAAAATGCAACTAGCCCCTTCCTGGGTTCTGGTCTGAAGCACCTCTCACTGCTTTACTCTGGCTGCACGAATTGCATTTCCATCCCAGGATGCAACCACTGCCAATGCAGAGTCTGCAAGAGCTGTGCTGAGAAATTAATCACAGTTGGCTTGCTCCAGAACCAGGAATATTGTACATGCAGAGATGGTAAGGTACAGAAATGAGGAGTTAGTAAAACCGAGCTGCTAGAAATGGGATCTTGGGAGCATGAGGTTTAGAAGTGAATCAGTCTGGCAATCTGCAAGAAAAGCAGAAATATATGGTTATGATTTTTAATTACTTACTGTTCTTTAATTACTTAATGCTCTCTCAAAGACATAGCAGTGTCCTTTCATTTTGTACTTGGGCATGAACTTTCATGGATTGTTTCTATGGTCCTTACAGAACTGAGAAAGAGCTCGAAATCAACTGAGAGTTCAGATGAGTTACATCAAACCAGTCACAAGGCTCAATGTGGAATCCTCTGAGAACACGAATTTTCTATACTAGGAAGTTTAAAATCTAGATTTAAAAATTATACATACATATTTTATACCAGTTTCATCACCAAAATGTGTCTCCACAGGAGCAATCAAAGCCTTGGAAGATATATCTGTAAGTCAATGTTGGGAATCATTTAAAGAAAAAAAAAAAAAAACTCAGAATGTGGTATTTATATCTTCACAGACTATCTTTAGGTGCCATTTGTCATGTTCTTGCACAGTGTCTCCCAAACCTCCTCTTTCTGAAACATCAATATTCCACACCTCGTTCTCAAACTTTGGGAAAACACTTCAGGCTCCTAAAACCATTTTCGCTCATTTCATAAAGCAATGATATCAATGCCAGTAAAATTGAGCCATCTTCTGCTTCCTCAAAAACACTTTGGTACTGCTCTATCATATCAGCTGCAAAGCGCTTGCAAACAGTATGTTACCAGTCTTGTTGTTTTATATGAGATGAGTAGAGGACTGCACCACACTCAGGATTTGCTACATAAATAATGTCCACCTGCATCACAGTATCTCTGTGGGGTGGCAGAGTGAAGACAAAGCAAAAGAGGATAATGAAGAGTCTGAAAAAAATTGTAGAGCTGATACTGAGTTTGGGGATGCAGACACAAATGGGAAATGACAGATGTAAAGAAGGTGCTGCAGTTATGTATGTAGATTATTCCTCTGAAAGAAATACCTCCTATTTATTTCCATGGAAACTACAACAGATACAAAGAGCACAATATCGCTATTTGATAGAGTAAGTTCTCAGCTGAAAGACACTACTTTTCAGTGTAGTCAAGACCACTAGCTCTGTATTTTTATCAGTGACAAAAAAGACTCTGCTTGCCACACTCCCAAAAATCTGCACTGGAAGTCAGAAGTGGCTGAATTCCTATTGTACAATGAGTGTGTAGGTTAGTCCAGTCAAGACTTGCATGTACTTCATGGTCTTCAAACAGGTATGGGACTGTGGGGCCTAGTGTTACCATGCTTCAAGAGAAAGGTTGTCTTCACTGGCCTGACTTTATGTAGCAGTGATCAGAGCTAATGGTTTTGTCCAGATCACAGGATGATAATCTCTTTTCTAACTCAGGACAGTGCACATCACTGCACCCACTGAGGGCTGTGTCTTGACCGTTTTCTTTGATGAGGAATTCACATGTCACCACTCCATGAACTGCCATTTTGACTCCAGCTTATAGTGGTGACACCACATCTCTTCACTGGTAATGATGTGATCCAGGAAACTGTCACCTTCAGCCTCATGTTGGTTCAGTAAGTCTTGGCAAACTGGCATATGGTGTTCTTTCTGTTCCTGTGTGAGCATTTGTGGAATCTGCTTTGTGCAAACTTTGCAGTACTCCAGTGTTACCACCATTGTTTTCAATGCATTGAAGCTGATTTTCAGCACTACAATCTTCCCTGATTGCAGTCCTCTGATTTGTGCAGGTGAGCTGATTGAGACACTCTTCATTTTGTGATATGACAGCTGTGCATGGACATCTGGAATGTAGGTTGTCTTTCATGTCACTGTTGCCACTACTAAAATACACTACCCACCACCCTACTGTGCTCACATTCACTGGTTGGTCTCCATAAGCATTCAGCAAGTGTCAGTGAATGTTAGTCTGTGCCTTTTTTTTCTTTTTTTTCTTTTTTTTCTTTTTTTTTTTTTTTTTCATGGAGGAATTCATTGACACACCTTTGCTTCATATGCACTTTCGTGTCAGACACCATTCTATCAGCTTGCTCCTCTGCTACCATCTGTCATACAGCAACAAGATGTAATGAGATTCTTATGAGAAGGTTCACTCTCTACTGCCATACCACAAACATCCACCTCTGTCAGCGCATGCTGAAATAAAATAGGAAGTATTACTTGTGGAGCCGGCCTTGTCTATGTCAAGGGAGACTGTGGCTTTTTGTGAGTGAGGGGAGAAAAAGAAAGAAAAGCACATGCAGTAACTCTGAGAGGGAAGCTTGTTCTTGCTAGTGAGTATGAAAGGAAAGAACAAAGTAAATTCAAGAACCATCCAGCGCTGGAGATCAGCATGAGAGGGAAGAGTTAATGATTGTGAGGTGAACTAAGTAAAATGTGTTTGTGGACCCAGAAAGCTGTGAATCCAGGATGGTTTGTGTAAGAGTCTTTCTAAACATCAGCAATAGAGGGCTACAGATGAAGATAAAATAAAAGATATCAAATGGATGGGGGTGGGGGCACTAGAGGTGTAGACATGCAGCTCTGCAAGTGAGTTGTTGAAGGTCAGGGTGAGATTTCATATCTCTCTGGACCAACGCAGTTTGAAGAAAATAAGGCCAATATGTTCCTACATGAGAGCGGTAAAGTTGATAACATGAGAGAGATAAAGGTAGTCTAGTAATTTCTATCTTCTGTGCTAGGAAGTAACAGCATGAGGTGCTTACTACTCTGTTGGAAACCAAAGATAAATCCACCGTGATTTTCAATCAGCATTCTAAGTAATTTGCTCCCATGTTCCTTAAAGAAAGAAAGAAGGAACTCCTCCCTCACTGAATAAGAAAGTATTTTATTGATAGTATTGAAAAATTCTTTTAAAATGCTACTAACACTGAGGAAATATTAAAAAAAACTGGGATGTGGCTACTAGTAAGTAAAAAAAAGATGACCAAACATCAGTCCTGAGCAAAACAAAACAAAACAAAACAAAGCAAAACAAAGCAAAACAAAACAAAACAAAAACCAATAGAACTCCATTCATAAAGAAATAAGGGGCAGGAATATAATTAATGTCAGTCAACGTGGCTTTATGCAAAATAGGACTTGTCAAACAGAACTGATTTCATTTGTTGAGACTATAAGGCTGATGAAATGATGAACAGATGCAGATGCAGATGCGAACACAGAAGATTCTTTGTAATGATTTTGATTTTGTATCACTCTTTCTGATGCAGAAACATACTATTGACAAATGCCATATGTAGTCAGAAAGGACTGGCTAGCTGAGACTAGGGAAGTTATCATAAATAAAGATCCACCAACCTTGCTGTAGAATCTGTCTTGTAGCTTTCTCAAGATATGGAACTAAAAATTCAGTGAAAAACCTATTTGATACAACATCTGGTTCTATGGCTGCTGAAGCAGGGGCAAAAACTACTGTGCAAATGGAACAATCGGGGTTATCCAGTAAGGCATTTGGAGACAAATGGGTGGGTACTGTTGACCGCAAGCTATGCATGTATGTGTGGAGATGACACTGGCCTGTCATGAACTGTATGGGATTGCAGCTGCAAATAGTTGGGGGATCAAAGTGGATAACAGCCGAAATAGAAGCATGCTATTGATGTCACTGCAGGCAAATTTAATGCTTTGTATGGAAATATACGCAACTGAGACAGGAATAAGAGCAGAAATGTGACACTGAATATTCAATACAGAAATACAGCATTTGTCCATAACCACAGAAAATACAGCAGAAAGGAGATACTAATGGGGGAGACAGACACGTAGGGAAGGACAAACAAAATCTGCCCTGAAATGCAGAAAATGTACATTTCCTTTGTGACTGTGCTTTCAAATGTTGTTTGAATTAGCTGCAGTAGGAATTCTAGGAAGGCTGAGCTCTGCTAGCTTGCTTTTTACAGGCCTTCATTTAGAAAATGTCCTTACTTCTTCATAGAGTCAAACCTTTCCCCAGAAAAATCATCAAAACTTAATTGAAGTCCCTTTAACTCCGACTGCTGATTTCCAATATGAACTTACAGCTGAACTACTTCTCTTTAAGCATTAATTCAAATCATTGTGCTTGATAGTCCCTGCACAGGCAAGATTGGAAAGTATTCAAAAGATCTGATTTCTTCCCACACCACAAGTGCATGATTACAGCACAGGTATCAGAAGGGTGATTTTGGTGTAGAACAGAAAGACTGGGAGCATGGAGCTAACAGTTAGAAGTCAGATCAGAATTTAAGGCTAGAAGAGAAGTGTGTTTTTAACCAAGCTGTAACAAAGCAGAGAAATAAAAAGCTCTGTCTTTGTGATATGTTTGAGAAAAGATGGGATGCCTCTCTGGAAGATGTGGTAAGAGTCTGGGGGGCTCACTATGATGTTTAAGTGTGAATTACTAAACAGCATGAGATATGTAAGAGATCCTGATACAGCATTAGACAATGGTCAGTGTTTAATGTGGTAACTGAAGAGATTATTGACCAGTCAAGCTTATAGGAAGCAGGAACAATACAAGTCCCAGACAGAGGTGACATTGAAAAAGGTGGCAAAAAGGACAAAGCCACACTTTTTCTTATATTTGGCTGTTACTTATACTCAGTCACACCTTGACACATTACTTCATCATGGCTCAGAGGTTCAACATATAGTTTGGGTGTATTAATCTGCCAGGAGGACATCACTTCTACCTCATGTGCAACTTACTTGCTCGTGTTTGTACCTTATCAATAACAGCAGAACTGAGGGAAGCCTTATCTGAAATATCACAAGAAATTTCCCAGTCCTCATCCTCCCACAGTATCAATCACACTGCACTAGTCTAAGGCCTGCTAGTTTATGCACAAGTCTGATAAAGCATGCATGAATATTTTCTGGGCATTACACTGCCTCTCCAACCCCGCTCTGCTTTCTCAAGTGGACAGTCTATTTCCATTTGGCATTCAACTGCCTCCTGTTACAAAAGGGATATTAGGTATATGTTTGAAAATGTCCTTTTCTATTTTTTCCTCCAATTCTGAATAAGGACTCTTTAATGGGCTCACAAAATAAAGAACTAGTCTTAAATTGTCAGGAGTAATTCTCTTGGCTAACTAAATATAATGCCAAGTAGCTCTCTTTATTTTATTTTTTCCTCTTGTTATTCCTTTTGCTTTTGTCCCTTAGGTACCGGTGACTCAGAATTGAAGCTTATAAAATATGAAGAAGAACATGCAAAGTCTCTCAGAGAATAAACAGTATTATTTCCTGACAAAGCTGCACACTGACGATTATTGAGCTGCAGCATGAAATGCAGAAGATATAGAAACCCTAAAAATGGAACTGACGTGATTGTGAGACTCCCACACAAACTAAGAGCACAAGAGATTCACAGGTAGTACTCAGTTAAACTCTCCTCACCCTTGCTGCTCACCAATTACATTCCCAAAGGTAAGGAAATGGTTGTGGGGGCTTTTTTTTTTTTTTTTTTTTTGTCATCATTTTTTGAGGTTAATGACATCAGTTGGAGCTTCTTCATACTAGCAGCCTACTTCCTGCAGGAAGCACGGTACACATGATTTAACACTTCAGTCCCTGACTCCTCAGTACGTTTATCTTCCATGTAGTGCACGTAGCAGAAGAGTTTAGTTACCCAAATGTGCTCAGTGTCTGGCCACTGCCATCTCACAGATTTCTATTTCCTGGTGGTGCCTGAGACTCTGTCATGCTCTGAAGAACCTCCCTGTGTTCCCAGGCTGATCCTTTCTTCATCTTGTTCTCTCTCTCTGCCCTTCTTTCCCTGAATGTTTATGAGACTTTCCCCTTTCTTTAAATCCTTAGTTGGCATAGGTTTTATGTTAAGCAAGATATGGGCTTTCAATTTGTTTTCTCTCTGGCTTTTTTATTTTGAATCTGTTGCTTTATATTATGCATCTTCCTGCAGGTAGACATTTTGGTTTAGATACCTGTGTGATTGAATTGCATTGTTAAAGGGAAGATGACTAAAACAGAATGTCAGGTATCTCCTTCCAAAATGCTTACCTTTCCACAGTGATGCTGAGGACTGCAGCTGTGCGGGGTCTCTAATACAGCATCACAGGAAAGTGTTAAACAAAAGACCACAAATTCCAGGCTTCAAATATCAAAGAAGACAAGTGTGGGATCTCAATAAATGAAGAATTATTTAAAACCGAAGAATATGGATTTGGTCATCCTTGACCATTTTGAGGCTCCTTCTCTCCACATATGTATCTTCTCTTTCCTTTGTCCTTAACCGTTTTTGTCTTAACCTTGTGACACAGTGGAGAATATCTGTTCTCCTGCCTTCTTTCCATTTGAATTTTTTTCATCATATCCATCTACTGCTTGAACTCCCCTTGCCATGTCTTCCAGTTTGCTATCACCTAGTCCCAGATTCCATGCCTGCCAGCAGACTTCTTATTCTCTTGGGAACTGTAATCTTCGAAGGCTATTTTTCCTGCAGTTTTCTTCTCTCATATCAACAAAAAAATACTAGCACTGAATCAATTAGCTTCCCTAATTAAGTGCACCCTCATTTTAAGCCCTGTGAGGTCTCACTTTTCCCCCTTGAGAGAAGAAAACATTTATCCCTACCGCCAAACCCCTTCCTTGGTGACAGCATTCCGATTTTCTTTTTGCATCCCAGTGCAGGTCTGCCTCACTGCCCTCAGTTTCTAATGCTCTCACTCCCTTTTAATCACTTCACAAAGCACTGCAGCCACTCTCCACAGCTGCCCTCTTTATTATCTGCTGCTTTCCTCCTTTGATCCTAGTTCTCTGGACTCACCAATGAGGCTGGTGGCAAGACACAAGACATTGATTCCCATTTCTAATGTGCAAGCAGGAGTTAACTTAGCTCACTTAACAGCAGATCAGATCTCTGTGGGCAGCAGAGAAGGCAATTATTGTCCTGTACTCAGCACTGATGAGGTCTCCCTTCAGGAAAATCTGAAACAAGCTGGAGAGTCCAGGGAAGGAAAAAAGAGCAATTAAAGGTTAGCAAGTCTGCAATCAGAAAATTTTGAAAGCACACCATTTCCTAACAGGGAGAAAATGAAAGAATGAGATAATGGTCTTCTACCGTACTAAAATTCTTCTGGAGAGATGGGTGAGTAGTTGTCCAGGAAGGAGAGCAGCCAGCTCACCTTGCCTTATGGTCCTGCCTGTGCCCGTGGCAGTGAAGGGAGGTGAGAGCTGCCCTCAGACTATGCACACCAGCATCCATCTGCACCTTTCTGGGGGCACAATAGGTCAAGTCTTAGTGTAACTGTCTTTTGTCCTGTCAACCACAAGAAACTACCAAGAGAAAAAATAATAGGTGAAGTCTCCATCTGTCCCTTGGCAAACTGCAACTGAGCCCCACAGAGCAGCAGTAACTTTCTGTCATGCTGCGAGAGCTTGTGATAATGCTGCAGACTGCCTGTGGGCAAGGGCTGTTGTCTGACTCTGTTTGGCTTTTGCTGGATCCTGTTGTGTAAAGCGGAAGAGGTTTTGGACTTACATCCACATGCAAATTAATGAGCACACATCATCTCGTAGTTTATTTGGAGAAAACCTGCTATTTGAAACAGTGCCTGTTTCACAATTAAAGCAGAACTCTCGTGTTTTGCTCTGTGCAAGCAGAGACTTTTCTGGCAGGGCTGAAACTGCCCTTGTCTGATGAAGGCTCCTGACCCCACACATGCTCTGCAACCCAGCCTGCTCTTTCTAACTTCCTCAAACAAATTTTGGTGTCTGTATGTCTCCTTTAAAAGATCCAGAACAGCTCACCATGCTCCCAAGCCAAGGAGAACACAAGACCTGCCTTTCACAGGTGTGGGAAGAACCTGTCTGTGCTTGTTAATAGGTCACTGGGATGCATGGCAAGGTTAGAAGACTGAGGACCAGCCTGACTCAGGAGACCTGCCTTTGAAGACTCTCTGTTTTTAATTGGATGCGGTTATGACCCTTCAGAAATCAAGCTCTGCCTGTAGCCCGTCGGTCACAGCTTTTCTGCTGAGACTGTTCCAGCTCTCTGCCACTGCTCCTTCAAGCACAAGTATGTGCAGATTTGGAAGATGCTGTGTGTGCACTTTGCTTCCCCACCAATCCTCTGCAGCTGTGGAGGACACAGGAACTGCCTCCAGCCTGCTGTAGCATCAGCAAGACAGTCTTGCTGTCTGACTGACTCTACTTATGTATTTTGGTAACTTTAGAGCCCTGAATACTTTCTGCTGAGTGCAGAATAAATGATGCTGTCATGTGTCACTTTATGCCACACATTGAAGCTAAGATCTGTTACTAGATTCACCTTCAGAGGAAGAAGCACAAAAGTCTGAGACAAAGACGGAGGGAGAGAACTGCCCTTCTGCTGTGCTTACAGTTAGCAGGGTCAGACGGGCTGTGGGTGATCACAGTGCTGCAGGAGCACTGCCCCATGCTAGTCGTATACAGTTGTTTGGTTGCAGTCTGCCTCATTTAAGTCACCAATACAAAGAAAAGTAAGAGAAAGCAGAATGGCCTCTAAGCCACCGTCATTCCTGTTAAAATTATCCTCACTTCCAGTTTTCAGCAGAAGGGACAATAAAGTCGAACTTGCACATAAATGAGGATTTGATGCATTTGGGCTCAAGTTGCCTGATTGGTCCCAGCCAAAGGGTCCAGATTTTTATCCTCCACCTATTCCTATGTAGAATGTAGTATGAAGGGATTTGTGAAGTTACTTTTCCTCTTCTTATGAATTCTACTGCAGCTTTGATGTTGCTTGTTTGATAAAAACCTCCTTTGTAGATAGCAAACAGAAAGCGTATCTTAGAACCCAGGCAACCTCTATGGGAAAAGGATGGTAAATATTTCCATACTGTTTCATATGTTCTCATGATATATAATTAAAAGGAAGGGAAAGAAAGCAGCAGGCACTTTCCTTTGCTCATAGGAGAGACAGGTAGAAGGATCAGCATTCAAAACTGCCTCTGAGAAGTAATGGCTGTTGCTAGTATGAATATTGTAAACTATAATTAAAGTATTTGGGGAATTGAAATGGATTTTGAGAACAATGGCTTGTATTTTTACATTAAGTAAGAATATAGCCTCCGTATAATTAAAAGTAAGCACTTAAATGCTGTTATTCTAACTACACAAAAGGTATTGTTTGTTTAGAAGTGAAGAAGAAGAGGCTGAGAGCTGTGTACATTGCAAAACAAAAAGACAATTTGCAGAGAATGTATTTGCCAATAAGCACGTTGTTGAGTGATGCACAATGATAAACAATCCAAGCTCTCCTTCTGAATGGAAAAGGAATTGTTAATACGATAATTTTTTTGCTCATATTGGTGAGAGTGGGAAAGAGGATGTATGCCTTTTTCCCTAGGAAGACATATTATGAGTTCTCAACTGCACTGGGAGTAGGTAGTGGGAGCTCTTGGGTATAATCACTCACAAGCCACTATGTTTGCACATACGGTTCTGCAGCTTAGAAGAAATTTCTCAACACTGGCAACCATCTTCCATGTTTATTAGCAAGATATAGGAAAACTGAAGTGTGTTAGATAGGATTCCTCTACCAAGAAGCAGAGTTTTTCTACAACAATCACCGCTACATTTGCGGATTTCCATGTTGTAGCCCTAAGTGTGGCACAACATTCTCTCAACTCCCCAGTGGCTGTGCTTCAGAGTACCACTCAGACTGAGGAATTTAGGTGGAAAAATGTCCTTTGCTGCCTACCAGTTGCTCAGAGAACCAAGAACTGTGAGAATTCTGCTTATGCATCCTCTGCTTTTGTCTGCTTCTCTGCAGAGCAGGGAAGAAATGCCATCAGCTACATATGGGGGACATACGGAGACGCTGTCCTTAGAACTGAAATTAATATCTGAGAGGTGAAAGCGAATTTTGAGAACAATAGTTCTGAGGAGGCAGCTGTCATTCTAACTAAATAGCTGTATGATGGCTCTTCTCTTCTTGCTGAATGACTGCATAATGACATTTTGAAAGTCCTGAAAGGTGTGAAATGCAACTGGCTCCTTCTGGCATATTTTTTTGGGGAGGTCCACCTGTCACCTGTCACCTTGGTGTGGTGAACTACATGTCTTACATCTAGATAATATCACATATACACAGGATATAAACATCCAGCATAAAGCCTTGTCATCAGTGAAGGTTGAATGCAGGTTTGGCAGAAGGATGTGTGTTGTGGTTCTAGAAAGGGTATGGGTAAGTGCATGGGTAATTCCAAAGTCTGATGATTTAACAACATTATTTTACAGTGATGGGACTACACAGAATTCTGAAGTGGCTGGAATTCCTCTTACTGCTCCTCTTCCTCTGCCTTCTCTTTTTGCTCCTCTGGCTGCTCATTCTCCTCATCTGTGCCTTACATCCAACAATTAATTCATTTTCAGGAGTTGGAACATTTTCACTTATACCAAGATACTCTGAAATATAAGTCTTGCTGCAATTTGTGTTGGTCAAGTACATTTCCATGCTTCACAAAACAGTAGACTTAGCTGTGCTGACCACTGAAGGCCACAGTCTTTGTGGCAAATTTGGCCTTCTTATAATAGATCCTTTACTATGGCAGATTGAAGAGGTGACCACACTCTTGCTTTCCCTGTTTGTTTGTGAGAGCCCAGGAAAAGTCAGCAAGGCAAGTGAATTAGCTTTGGCTTTCCCAGTCTGACTGTAGGACTCTTGAGAACATCCTTTCCTATGAGCAGGAGATCCCAGAGATCACACTGTTGGACAAGAAGTTGGTATCTGCTCTCACTTTGGCAGTGGCTAATTGCTGTAGCCTCCCCTTGCTGAGAGTATGGCGTACATTTTTTACCACGCATTTCTGAAAAGTTGATTTAGAAGGCAGAATGCATCCAACAGTGTACACTTTGCTTTGATGTACAGTTTCAGCAGCTGGATTGTGATTGTTCATGGCTGGCATTAATTTAAAATTTAGAAATATTTTTAATTATGTGTACACTAACAATGAATGACTGCAGCAGAGGGCTCCATTATTAGACATAAGTGTTTCAGTGCTTTCTTCTGAATTATTAAGTACTGAATATTCAGATACGTTACTTTTTAACAAATAATAATTTTAATCATACTGCAAAAGACACACCACCTAGCTTCTAAATGCTGAATAAGTTGGTTCACTAGAATCCTCTTCCTTCTGCCCACCCTACCCCAGTCTCACAGCCCCTCCATCACTCACCCCATGTCCCCTTCCTCCCTTCTCCTTCCTTCTGCGATGCTGCAATGAAGCAAAATCCTCACAGATCTGGATGCTAAAAGCAGGTGAAAGCTGCACACTGTCTTCATCACCTCCTTTTTCTTAGTCAAGGACTTGTACACAAGGAAAAATGAGGAAATCAGTGAAGTGGATGTGAACAAGACTCCCCAAATCTATCTGCTCTGTGCAGCTGAAGAAGCTGTACCTGAATTCTTGATGAAGCCAGATAGTCTGTCTGGTATTTGGCTGTTGCCTTTTCTGCTTGGAACAGAACTTTTTCTGTCATGGTGAGGATGATGTCTCTGCTTGGCTATGGCAGTGGGGTAGCCAGGGCTGAAGCTTCCAGCCCCAAAGGCAGAGCTGGAGGTGACAGACACAGTCAGTCATACAACACTGGACTTCACAAAAGCAGTAGGGTTTAGGAAGCAAATATTCTGTCTCTTTCTTCTGTGTCTCTGCACATCTCTTAGGTTACAGACAAAAGTTTGCTAGGCAGAACAATGGGAGAGAAGTGATTTCTGCAGCTTAAGGGAAAAATGAACTCTCAGGACAGCAGCAGCCTTTGCAGACTCATTTTCCAGGTGCTGGCATGAATAGAGATCAAAGGTTATTCATGTTATTCAGCAAATTACAGCATGGCTGAGTTGTTTGGAGGACATGGTAGATTGGTTGCACGATGGGAAGTTTTCTTCCCATTTTTTTCCCTGTCTATATCCTACCATCAGCATTTTCCAGACTATCGGGGAAAAAATGGCCATGGGAACAGCAGTGGTGCAGCGGCAGTTGTGGGAAAGCTCAGGGCAAAGCCACAGGAGTCTGATGACTTTTTTTTTGCATGCTGGCAGTGGTTTTTTATATATATAGGATGTTGTGTCTCAAAAACCTTTATTTTCCATACAGACTGGACTACTAACAACAGGTCCCTATGTGCCTGTCTTCTGCCAATCTTGCTGTTTTTTCAGGTTTGTGTTACTTTACAAGCACTTGGAATTATCTTCTTGGGTGTAATACAGAGTGTTTTGCTAGGAAAACAGCTATGAGCATGCTGTATCTTTTGTCAAACATCCCAGTTCCAGCCTTATTGAAGCACAGTTGCATCAGCTGGCTTCAGAGCTGGACTGTATTTTAGGCTAGCGATCTCCTTCAGGACTGGGAGGAAATGTGCCTGGTGCCTCTGCAATCTCATCAGTTAATGACCTCAGCCTGCAGTGGTGATTATACTTGCAAAAGTGGAATGACTACACCTCTTCCCCCATGTAGTGAAAGTTTCTGAAGTCTCTGAAGATACAGAAGTGGCTGGGGTGTTCAGATAGCCTTCATAAGACTCTCACTGGCTGTCTCATTCCTCTTCTTCCACTTCTCCTGGGAAGTTTTCAATTTGCACATGCAGCAGTTTAAAGAGAAAAATTGCCACTGATTGCTCCTCACCTTCATCCTGAATAGAAAATTTCTGCTGTTTCACTACATAATTTCCAGAAGATAATTTTTTTTCTGTGAATTCTATTGCCTGGAATTGGTCCAGAGGTAAAAACAGCACTCTTCCTCCAGAATCATTTTCACATTACAGTCCCTCACTTCCCCAAAGTGCCCCTTAGCTTCATGAAGTTGCATGTTTAGCAACAGACAGTACAAGCCCATTGATGTAAGCTGCCACTGTACAGTGATCCCTGGAGGAAAGCATCATCATTTTTACTCTGTGAGTTTTGATACAGCAAACACCTCCTATGCTTAACTCATTTCTTCTGTGAACACCACAAATGTGGACACACCATGCAGGAGGAGGCCCTGAATGTTAAGAAGCTTGCGTTTGCAACGTGCTTCGTAAGAGTTACTAATGTTCCAGCTCATTCGGATAAGATAAACAGAACTGAACTTGCAATGGGAGTTTTAACCTCTGCAGTGTGATTTTCAAGGAGTTCTGTCTTCAGTAACAGATGTTTTGTTTTTCCATCTTTATTGTGAAGTGTCCATGCTTTGCTCTGAGATAGTAAAGCCACATCTTCCACTCCTTGTAACAGCTGTTGCAATGATTACTTCAAGGAGCTCCTGCTTGCTTTTAAACTTTTTTTTTTTTTTTTTTTTTTTTTTTTTTTTTTTAAATCTTTTCCTGGAAGACATGATCTTGTATTATCATGCTACATTTGCAGAATGGCTAAAATGCTGTTAGAGCTGAAGAGATGTCTGTCCTTTTCACACTTTTGTCAGAAATGCTTTGTTACTATTCATTTATCTTAGGACAGAGACAGTCAGTAACCCTGACAAGGAGTGAAGAAATAATGCAGACTTGGATTGGGTTCAGTGTTCGTGCTGTTTCTTTTGGAAAGAATGCTGGAATTTGTCATTAGAACATCTCTGAGTAGCAGATTTTTACTGATTGCCAAGTAAAGTTTTTAATGGTGTTTGTACAAAAATTGTCTTTTTGAATAAATAACGTAGTGTAAAAAGAATCTTTAAGATAATTTCTAGATTTCTCGTCTTTTTTTTGTCTGCATTCTGATGGGCAGGGCAGTTCGGGTTAAAAAAAAAAAGATCAGAAAAATGGTTTCACAAGCACAGCAGGATCCACTTCTAACCCCTCATTTCTGTCATCCACTGAGTGGTTTCTGACTTTTGCTTGAATCTGTCAGACTCTTTTTGCATGAGCACATGTCAAAGTAGTGTTTCCTGACCAATGTGTGTCTCAAACCTACCTTCAGCGATTTATACTTGGGCTATCATGGCCTCTGGAACTCTTCTTGGTTTTAAGGTTACAGGCTTTACAGTGTCTTGAGTTAGATTAAGGGATTGCATGAATGACAAATTCTTTGTCAAGACTCTGTTGTCGTATGTAGCAGTTTAGGATAAAATGCTGCAGTGTTTCTTCCCTCTTTGAGGGACAAAGTAGCAGTATATTACTGGGCATTTCCAGCAAATCCATCACCAAAGCAAGCATGTTCGCTGATTGATGAACATTACATCAGAGAAAACATATGCACTAAAGTATCTTAAAATGGCCATAGAATACCAGATATTTTATGTTGGCCTTACCTTTATTTTTCATTGTACAACAGAAACACAAACCATGCTTGTCTCACTGAAAAGTAACATAGTTATCCACATGGCTCAAATGAGACCACATTGTATTCATAGATAGGTGTGCAGGATTGCATGAATCTTACTGCAGTAAGTATGTGTAACCTCAGGGGAGATGTTTGCTTTGTGAGCTAATGCAGTGCCAAAGCCAGATCTTGGCACTAACAGCCCTTGGTTGTCTATATGCAGCTTGTCATATTTCATGTAACTGAAATCTACTGACTCCTTTCACTGACCTGAAGTGATATGACAACACTACTGATGTCTTTACATCTTCTATCTACCTGTTGTGGTGGAGAGAGAGGAGAGGAAGACATTTGTATTGGAGCCCATTGGTTAATGACTTAATGGAATGATGTTCCTCTGGGGATAGAACAGAATAGAAGAGCTGGAAACATTTTTGTCAGTGATATGGATGGTGGGATGAAGTGCACTTTTTGTGTTTTATGGGTGGCCACAAATTGAAGATGAGATCACATCTGACACATACACTTGAGAGCAGAATTGCCATTAAGATGGACTTCCCTAATCTGAAGAAATGAGCTGGAAAAACCTCAAGAAATTCAGTAAATAGGACTGCAAAGTCCTGCCCATGGCGTGGTATAACCACAACTTAACTGTATGGAAAGCACTTTTGTAAAAAGGTACAAGTGGTGAGCAGCAAGCTGAGCATGAATCAGCAATATGATGCCCTTTCAGCAATTAGGGATAATCACATATTGGGCTACATTAGGAAAAATATAGTCACCAAATGGAAGAAAACAATTACTCAGCTGTGCCCAGTGGGCTTGAAGTCTTATTTGGATTTTTGTGTACAGTTTGGGGCTCTTTAGTTCAAGGGAAATATTGAGAAACTGTACTGAACCCAGCAAAATTTAGGGATAAGTTGGAGGAAGTGGTGGGGAACATGATGACTATCAGGAAAAACTGAGTAGCTTGAAAGACAAAACATATAGCAGGTGTCTAATTTCTTGGAGGGTGACGGGAGGAAGAGACAGGTTTTCTCAGAAGTGAGACTGAAGAGGCAGGAGTCAATGGGCATATGCTGCTGAATTGTGAAAAAAACTTGTTCACCTCAGCGCTCTGTGGCCCTGAGACAAGAATGAGAAGCAATGTGGCCAACCTATGCATGGAGCTTTACAGAACTTGTTTGGACAAAGTATCCAGCAGTCTGATCAGGCAATGCTTTACCATGGTGTTAGATGTCCAGGAGTTCCTTCCAACATAAATTATTTTGTGATTCTACAAGAATTTGACAAGTAACATTTCTCAAATTCTAGCATGCTCATATCGCTGTACTGCAGGTATGCAGCTTCTCCTGAAGGTTCAGACATATAGTATTTCTCTTCTAACCAGCTCATGTGTCCCTGTGATGGCACACCTGGAGTTAGAATAGACCTTTGTACAGCATCAGCAAGTCTGTGGTGGAAAAAAGGAGCTGACCACAGTGGTCAAAATCACTTATTGTAGATCATCCTTCCAAGATAGAGAACAAATCCTGAGAGCTTACGTATGCCTCGGGACAGCCTACAGTCACATAGCATTTTGACATCTCTTTTTATTGGGCTTGCAACTGTGCTTAATGTGTACTCCCTTGACACCCTTTTTTCTGTTTTAAACAAAATTTTGCAGAAATGTTTGTTTGTTTTTTTTTTTTTCTAAAAGTAAGTCTACCTAGTATTATGCAACAGATACATGTTCGTTCAGTTTGTACTCTGAGCAAATTCAGTGTAAAAGTACCACTGAACCTAGAGAAATCTGTATGTGGAAAAGAGCCACTGAATAGACACAGGATTTTAACTCAGCCCCTGGACTGCTACAGGGCAGTGCTGTTTCAAGCTTCCAATGAGATAAAAAGAATCAAGTTGACCACTTTCTTCATAAAAGTATGGTTTCTCTCTTATTTCCTGAGCAGTCACTACTGACTGGTCAGTATCTGCATGTGCAGTTCTACTGTTATTACAGAAATATTGTCTAAAATGATGTAATGCACACACCTTCTAAACCGTTGATATTTATTTGAGTTTCTCATTGTCTTCAGTTTTTACAGGTATTTACTGAATGTGCCATGTTGCTACAGAAAAATGTTGTAGGCCTTCTCAGAAAGGAAAGGATGAAGAAAGAAAGCTGTGCAAGTAATTTTTAGCAACACATTTTATTTTTTTTTCACTTGATTCTTCATGGATATGTATTTTCTTAATTAGGATTTGCTGTTTGTCATTACTTGCTATATTTCTGGGCAGTTTTCTGAGTTAAAAAGTGCTTGTTTCAAGTATTGATGTTAAGGATTAGGTGCATTCTGGTTCACATACAGTGATCACAAATGGAACAGCACATGCTTTTATCCCACTTTATTCTCAGAATCAGAAATGTAGAACAAACACTAGCCATTCACACTGAAATGTGTAATTCTTCAATATTCACATAGATCTGGCTCACTGCTTTTATGCTCCTGCCAACAAAATGTTTGTTTAAAACTTGCAGAGAAAACAAGCCTGCAGGACGTATAAACACAGTCCAAGTTAATTTGTATTGAAGCTATTTAGTTGCTCTTCATTGGAAATATTGGTGTCCTGGTAAAGTGAGATGAAGGTTTGCTATTAAACATTATTTGCTGTGCTATTATATGTTGTGCAAACTTTGATTCAGCTGAAGGTCTGTCAGGCTGATTAGAATTATTGAAGGAGTATATGAGAAGAGAATGAGATTCATGCTGGAATTCTCAACAGAAGCAACATATTATATTTTGGAAAAGAGGTTGAAAGAAAGCTTTCAACACACTGTACTATAATACCACTGTAATTTCATTTGATACAACTTGTGGTCAATTGATGACTTTAATATTATGGAGAGGGAGCTTTAGTGAAGAGCAATTTCTGTTGCTAAGACAACCATTTCACGACACTGCAGTAGGGCAGAAAAAATGAACTATTATTAAATGATGCAATGAAATTAATGATCTAGAAGTAACATTGTGCCAGATTCTCAGCCAACAGAGAATGAAGCCATTTTCCTCAGTAACCTAGCCTGATTTGTACAAGATGAAGATCCACCCTATATTTCCCAAAAGGAGAAAGCTGCTGATCTTTGAAGTGCACTGTCCCTTGTGCTCAGAGACCCATAGGACTTTGCTGCTGTTGGTTCAGTCGCAGCTTACTACTTAGGAATCAAATTCATTCTTTCATCAGCTCACAAGAGAAGAATGGAGGAAACTTCCAGCAGGCTTCAGTTCCCCAGACACCAAATGGCAGTGGCTATCCTCACTTTTCCTCTCCTTATTTCCCTCCATGATGCTACAGCTCATCTGCTACGTGGATGCAGTAATGTCACTGCAATGTCACAGTAGGATTTATTATCCCAACAATAGGGTAACAGTGGTCCTAGAGACAGTACTGACATAGTTCTACTTCTCCACCACTAGCATAAATCAACCATATGAATATTGTTATAGTCCAGATAATTATGCCCCTTTGTATGGTAAATTATTGCCTCTGAGTGTCATTCTTGTTTGTATCTCAGGGTCACAACAGCAAACTTCCATGTGATACTCACATGAACTTTATCTTCCTTTTATTCTCTGGTGATTTCAAGGTCTTTTCTATCCTCCCCAAGTGGTCAGATATATTCTCTTTCCATAGAAGCAGTAACACGTTGTTATTGTTATTATTACTGTTGTTGTTGTTGTTGTTACTAACTGCCAATTTAGAATGGAATAGAGCAAATGAAACAGGAGAGAAGAGGGGAGGGGAGGGGAGGGGAGGAGAAGAGAAGAGAAGAGAAGAGAAGAGAAGAGAAGAGAAGAGAAGAGAAGAGAAGAGAAGAGAAGAGAAGAGAA